>NW_020438922.1:1133689-1143581 GCF_000699045.2 Agrilus planipennis
CAAGTAGGAGAGAGACAGATGTCGAACGCTGCCGAATACGGAGGCCGATTGTGCCTCTTTGTCGCTCGTTCCGCGCTCTCGCTTGCACTTCAAGCCTTAAATGGAACGCCTCAGAGTGAGGTAACGCCGCATGAGTCATGTTTTTTCGTGCGTGCAGCCGGCTCCATCGAATTATAAGACGTTGTCACGTTAAAAGATGACGTGTATAATTGGTTGCATGTACGTAATACAAGGTTTAGGGTGGGGGGGAAGTTTAGGTGGCACCGGATTACTATTAAAGATAGAAAAGCGACAAAAGATACACGGAATATAAAGTTTCACCCCAATTTATTAAGCAATTTAAATGATTTTTCCGAATAAAAAGAGAAAAAAAGCATTACTTATTAAAATTGGTGTAACTGGGATAGCTTATAACACAACTTTCTGGAAGTGATGATTAAAACGTTCAATAATGGAAGGATTTCCTAATAGGCCTAATTTCGATATCCAGGATGTTTTCCTTTACTGAAAATCTTTGATTAAATATTGCTTACATTGACTAAACAATTATAAAGAATTGTGGTGATTGCTACACTCGGGTTTGTAACACAAATTGAAAAATGAAAGGGTTACTCAGACCTACTTCATTCGAAATCTAGTTGTTCTCTTTTATTAAGAATGAGGTACCCGGCGGATCCAGCACCTTTTTTTAAGATCCTGCTGGGTACCGGAAATGACGCCACATACCCAGCAGTGCAGAGTAATTCCACCAGAGAATTTAATAAGCCCAAAACAAGAAACCTACCTAAGAAAATTGGTAATTAAGATTTTATTGATACAGGTCGTTTGTCCTAATTTATATTGTTTATTAATAACTATATTAAATTATTTCTTAATTTCTTAATTCGATATAATTCTTGTGTTTAATTTTTCTTGTGAACAAGAATACATCACTATGTTACAATTTTTGTCGCTTGATGGTATATCAGATTTTGATTGACGATAACATTAGTATGAATTAACGCATTGCAGACTTTTACTGTTTAAAAACATTATAAGCTAGTTTCAAGGGTTTAACTCAACCTTCTCATTGAAAATCCGTTAACCAAGAATTAAAATTTCATTGGTTAAGTTAACAAATTTTTGAACGAGACATAATGTGCTTAAGGGCGTTGGTGAGGATGCTATTTAATGAAAATAGACATGAACCATTAAACATAATCTCGTTTTCCTGGGTACTCCGCATTAGCTGTGTCAGTACCCAGCAAAATCACTATCCAATACATCCCTACTACAGATTTTCGTTTTTGGTATTAATATACTTCGTTTACTTTCTCTAGCGATGTACCCCTTCCAATGTCTTAGATGCGCGCTGGCAAAATCGTAGGTAAGGAGAAAAAAGCTCATTATACTCTCGACTGTTGTTCATTAAATATACTTTTTCATACAGTACCTACCAAAAGTTTTCTTTATTCATAGATAGTACTGCGAGTCGAAAACAAGCGTTAAACCCTTTAATATCTCTTCAAATATAAATAAACGTCTCGTTGATATTTTCAGTAGTAATTAGTACCAATAACAGCATATTTGAGCAATGCAATTGTAGTGGATAAAGTGGTCAATTTTTCCGTGCAGTACTGTACGGATTGTACGCTCCTCACCGGTTAAGAGTTTGGCCGAGAGTTGTCTCCTTCCTTTTCTGGCCTAGTGCTGTTCTTTTCTACTTTGCGCCGGTCAAACTAAAGGTCACATCGCTAGAGAAACTAAATGAAGTATACCAACCACTTCTCTATTTCAAGACAAAGACCATAAATAGAGAGAGAACAGAAAAAAGCAATAACGCCTACAGACATATAAATTACACTAACGTAAAAGAAAAAGTATTAACGTATATGATCAACTTTCATATAAAAATAATCTCTCATGAACCGGAGCTATGAAAAGAAATGTTTAGTGGTACCTCAGCGAATTTTAAGATATTCCGGAAGATTAGTATGGAAGCGAGCACTTTACGTGGATTTTCTTTCATCCAATATCGTCTCAACTGCGAATTCAATTGATCAGAGAAAAATATATTTTTAGAGAAAGAATCAAAGGAAGCTTTTAGTATCTATATGTCGTAGAAGAAACAGTGTAGTAGCTAAAGCCAGAAAGGGAGAACGATTTAAAAATATTTCTTGACACCTAATAGTCAAAAGATGAAATTGTTAGATTGTCATAGAAATATTAAAAACATAAACCCTTTGTGAAGGTTACAAATTATAGATAACTATTTGCTTCAAAAATCCTATGACCTTTTCAAACTTTCATACAGACAAAAACGTCTGCATTTTATACCACTTACGCCACGAATTCCAACTTTTTCGCATAAAAATTTCACTAAAATTCACGCAAGTTTTTTTTATGGCGAAAGTTTTAGTCACATACGCGTAAGACGTGTAACCAATCGTTCCGCACTTTTTAATAATAAGCATAGAACGCCGACACCTTTAATTTGATTTATCGTACATGTATTTCCGGCTATTATACTCCAATATTTAATTACTCCTCCGTGTGAAGCAACTACTTGATCATGGTTACTTAAAACTAATAATATTTGAAAGCAAACTACCTATATTAAAGTAGGAGTAGGCTGGTACACTATAATAGCAAAAATATGCACGTACAGGATTAAAATATTTAAACATTATCAGTTACCTACCATGCATTAATTATTATGAATCTCGTCAAAATAAGCCAGCTTTTTATCTTCAATGTTCACTTCATTGTTTCAATTGTTCAGTTGTCAATTAACACTCAAACTAACGTCCGAAATAACAAAACATAATCGCACCGATTATTTTATAATAAGTAAATTGTTTTAATATTCACAATAAATTCATTAGGACATGCAGACACGGCATCATGCCTGAACCTGCAACATTTTTTCCGTACGCGGTCGTCATTTTTCGGATAGCCGTTCGTCCTCGACGCAACCTTTGATCGATTCGCTCGAAAGCTTTAACAAATTCGTCTAGTATTGTATAAGGACGTATGAAATCAGGCACGCTGGGGTATTTGAGAATGCCTATGTTTATATCTCTATTTGATATGACGTTTTTTGACAAGTACATTTTAATTAGCCGCATCTAAGGGCACTTTTAGTAACCTGCATAAATACGTACTTTCTAATTAAGAAGTTGATTTTGCATAGGTTTTCCTTCTTAATGATCTATTAAAATATTAGACTATTCCAGTAAAAGTGGGATAAGTGTTTTGTTTTTAACAGTTTGAGTGGATATCATTTTCCATTCCACTGTTTGACATTAGTATCCATGATAAGATTCAAGTGCTTGATCATAAAGGTAGTAGAATGGAGCTACGTGCGTGCCAATCCAAATTGATCAGAAAGCAAATTTTCCATTCTTATTTCGAGAATTAATGTTACGTAATAAGTTTATCTCCACTTCATAGTTACTACAATGAATAATGCAATTCTAATAACTGCTGAAAAGAACTGTTTTACCAGAAAAGATTGTATTGTAATACCTTTTAGTACATTTCATGTTAGTTCGTCGAAATTGGCTAATAGTCACTCAGAAGAAATAGTAGAAAAATGCCAAAACTTTATAACATTCCTTTATTACGTTGCCCCATAGGCTATTTTTATTGCAAACTTTGTTGATTTTAAAAATTGAAAACTTGCACAGGTGTGTATAAAATTAAAAAAGCAAGTTATTATTATAAATAAATTATATACAAGGTGGTAAGCTCCAGTAAATGTACAGTAATTTCGACTACGTTTACTCAAAAAATCAAAGCTTAGTTTGCTTTTTTACAATTTTGCTAAAGTATTTGCTATCAATCAATGTACTGTTTAAAAATATCATTCGAAATTATTTTCAGATATTTCAAATTATTGGCTAGAATTACGCGGAACGCTACCACCAAATCTTCGTGTGATTCCACTGCTTCCATTATTTATACCATTTGAGGTCGGTGGAAAGCTAGCACCAGGTCCTCCTGTTGTTCCATTGTTTCCATCATTTGAATCATTTGTGGTCAGTGGAAAGCTACCACCAAGTCCCGCTATTATTACATTATTTTTATTGCTACTGCTACCTTTANGCGTAAAAAATTCATAAAGTGAATAGGAACTCAGAGCAATTCAATTTTTTTTTTCATTACGTTTTTATTTTACTAGATACCTTTAAAAATATTAACTACCTGTGCCCCTCCTTAACTCTTTTTTCAAATTTTTAATATATCCCTAGCTGACCTCTCGTATCTGAGAAGGTGTGCTGCCAAACCACAGAGCAGGCCAAACTCCGCTCCTAACGCTCCTAGATGCTCCTACAAGAGCAAGCGAGAGAGGTATGCAAAAACATGTCTCTCTTTCTCCATAACCATAATCAGAAGGAGGAAGAGAGACAAGTATCGCTCGTTTCTATATTTGTCTCTGTTACATACCTGCAATATAGTCGCTCCTGGGAAGTCGAAGCTTGGCCGGTTCTGGGGTAAGGATTCTATACAGTAGGTTCACTCCTTTGACCTGTCTAAATACCTACAGTTTTTACAGGTCATCATAAATTATATTCATGTACGCTGAACAATCTTAACTAGAATTTTACAGAGGAAAATTGAAAAAAGGGCGGAGCAACTATTAGGAGACGATCAATTTGGATTTAGAAGAAATAGAGAAACGCGTTAGGCCATTCTAGCATTACGAGTAATAACAGAGAAAACGATAGAAAAAATAATGAGTGCATATACAGGAAAAAGGCTTTTGACAATGTTAAATGGAACAAGAAGTTAAATACACTAAAAAATGTAAGGGTGAGTTACAGAGGTAGAAGAGTGATACCTAGTTTTTATAAAGAGCAACAGGCAGTTATAGAGGTTAGTAGGACACCTTCTCAGGAATGAAGGTCTAGTCAGAGACATATTTGCGGCAGAAATAGGAGTTAGGAGTAGTAAAGGTAGACCTAGATTAGATTACTGTTCACAAATAGTTAAGGATGTGGGATGTTCTAGTTTTAGGGAAATGCGAAGATTATCTCAGGGTAGGAAGGAGTGGAGGTGCGTACCCAACCAGTGTTAGAACTGACGACCTTGTGATGATGATATGCGCTGAACTGTCATATACGAGGACGGTTCAATAGCTTTAGATGCGAAATGTATTTGTACTGTAGCTTCACGAAGACACCCTGTACAAGCCAAATGATGAAGCGTCGGTAGGAGAGGGATGTATGGGCGTGGCTGGGAAGTGAACCTATTGTATAGAACCTTTATTATACTGTGATCAAACCATCTCGTCTAATTCTAACTGACTTCAAATAGTGCCCCCCTGTTTTCTAACTCTTTCTAACACCTCCTCATTTCTATCCTGTCATTCTGAAGGAATTTACTCCAACAATTTTTCATTTTCATTTGAAGATCTTTTAGAACTACACATATCTAATTAGTGTCGGTACACTTATATATGTAACTAAATTCGTTCGTATCGCTGCCTTCAAGACAAGTGACAGAATTGTTCTGGTTTACAAATTTCATAACGGCAAATTGTTGTAAATCAAGGGTAAATTAGTAATCTCTGTTTCGAGGAATATGTGGCATTCGCAAAAACCATAAACTAAATGAAACTTTGCAATGAGCTATTTATCCGAGCTTACTGCGATTAGCCAACAAACGTCGTCTACCGAGTAGTAAATATACGCCATTATCTAAAATGAGAAATCATATTTTACTTTGATACCCAGTAATACACAAAAATGAGCAAATCGAGGAAATGCCACTATATATCTTCACATGGCAAATGCAAAGGCAATCATCCACTGGCATCAGGAAAATACACTTTAGACTTATTATCGAGATAATTTTTTTTAGAGATTTCTAATTGGATTGCCTTTAGAAGAGCGTTTACTTTAGTTACACAAGATACCAGATAGAGAACAACGAAGATGAGTGTTATTTTATTTTGTTCCAGTTTTTTGGACTTGATGGCAATAAAAGAGGTCCATCTAGGAGGCAGAGATGCTGAAAAAGACACTGAAATAGCAGCCGTTAGTCGACGGTATGGTCTCAACCATGAGCCTGATAATCAATGTGCTCTTACAATTCTTTACGGATACGGCCTTAGCGATAATAGAATTTTATACATTGTATGTCCTTCTTCAATGTGTAGGTAAGCAGTTGTTCCCATTTCTTATGCCAACTACTAATATTCTTCTTTTTTTGTTGTTCTCGTTCCAGAATTTGGTTTACCGGGCTTTCTTGGATAGTAAAAGATTTAGCTAGACAACAAGCGTTATGCGATCGACGTTTGTTGTGGTTGCGAGAACAGTATTTGCAACTCTATCATGAGGACGGATATTGTTGTGGACCGCTGGCGGCAGACGCCATCAGGGTAAGTACCGATTTGTCTTCATATGTATATTTCAAACGTTTGCTAGTGAATAAAGTATAAAAATATGTCGCAAAGTTTTGCACTGAACGATTTACAGAAACGCTAACCTGTATATAAAATTTAAACCCAAAAGGAGAAGTGAAACTTGAAGTGAACTATTTAATTCTATACAGTAATTCTGACGCATTATAGTTCCTTATTTTTTTTATTTCTAAAATTTCAAGAGAATTTAAATTGCCTTTCTTTCTAAACCACGAAGCGTTCTTCGAAAATCTATCTGACGCAGTAGTTCGTTTCTAGCAAATATATAATATTTTGTTTTTTCATTGTAAAGCATTTAAAACGCTAATTTATTCTAGTATTAAAAGCTCTACTTGCTTGTCCTATATAACATTTATTACAGGAAGCGCAACTGAATATATAAAAACCTAATATATTGTTATTGTTGACTTTATCTAGTCTGTTAATTGCCCTAAAAGTAACATTAATATTTTGATTCTTTAGCATTGTTGGTATGTTTCTAATGAATGAAATATGAGAAACTTTAAATTGCTACTGTATCGATTACTTAAATCGTTTACAATTAAAATTTCTGTTTTTGCCTTGTTGATCGCGGAGAAATAATAAAACCATTTTTCATTAAACGTCGGCAATTATGAAAACCGTAGGTGATTTTAGGGTTTCAACTAAAAAGCAGACAACACCAGTCACATCATGAATTGACTGAAATTAGTAAACAATTAAGCGGTTTCTAGTATAATATAGTCTGCTCTTTTTTGGTATTAACAAATCCTAACTGTTTTGTTGTATTATTATAGCCGATATCAAAATTAAAAATAATGAACCATAGAGAGGTATTGATACTTACTTGAATACGTACTATTTAAAAATTAGAAAGTATAATGTTTCGTATGTAGTATCTATATAAGAACAAAAAACTACCTCATGTACATGCTCAGTTTAAAAATAATTATTGAATATACCTAATTTAAGTCCAATCCTTCCAAATTCTGAACCTACCTAATTTATTTCCTCGACTAATATAGCTTTCCTTGTAGTCACGATATTTCAAGATAGCTTATTGGAAATAGACACCACAACACGCTTATTCATTTTATTTTCATTTTTAAAGTTAAAATATCTTTGGACTGCTTTTATTAGGTCCTTTTTTGTAAAATCCAAGTTTAAAAACCATTACTAAAGTGGAAAGTTGTAGAAGATTATGATAATAAATTAATAGTTACCCTTATTAGGTACTTTATGCAGAAAAATTGCTTAGAATTTAAAGCAGAAATAAGTTTTAGAGGAATTTTTCAATTAATTTTCACCACTACAGATAACCTCAAAATAATGAGGAAAAAATTGTTGCTACTGTTAACTCCCTCGCCGGGATTCGAACTCGGTTGCCTGGCTTTACGCACCGTTGGTCTACCACTAAGCAATGAGAGGTGATAGCAGTAACCACAATTTTGCCTAACTACGTAGGTCACAGAATTGTCGAATCAATGTACAATCATTATTAACAATCAGACATTTTAGTAGATTTTTTTAGCGTTTTCAGTACAATAAAATGAATTAATTTTTATCACTACATATAATTTCAAATTAATGAGTAATAATTGTTGTTGCTGTCACATCTCGTAGCTTAGTGACACAGCAATGGTGCGTAAACCTAGGGACCCGTGTTCGATCCCCGGCGAGGACGAACAATTTTTACTTATTAATTTGGAGTTTACTGAACTGGTAAATATTAATTCACTTTAATGTACTTAACTACAAAATTTTTTCCAAAATGATTCATTGTTAATAATCATTATCTATTGGTTCGACGATTCCATGACCTACGTATATAGTCAAGCAAAACCGTCGTTGTTGTTGGTCGTCTCGTGGCTTAATAGTAAAGCTATGGTGCGTGAAATCAAGAACCCGGGTTCGATTCTCGACGAGGGCATGACAGCTGCAATAATTTTTCCTCATTAATTTGACTTTATCTGTAATAATAAAAATTAATTCTACTTAAAAATAAGTACCAGCATACAGTGTACATAAGTAGAATCTGTAGAAACAGATTGTATGCCGACATACTGTAGTGAGTGTTTGCTTACGTTGACTACATCTGGATAATATTTTGTAATTAGTTACCGCTGTTATGAAAAAGGGAAATGTTTATGAACAGTTCTTTTTAAATTACAATCATCCTACACCAAAATTTATCTAATCTGTTGCTATTTTTGTTATAAAACATAGAGAGTAGTTATTTTGAAGTAAAAATAAACTGTGTAAGTTTATTTTCGGCAACAAAGGAACAAAAATACGGACTTCAATAATCAACTGCAAATGTTTACATAAATACATCCACTCTAACATGCTACATTTCATTTATGAATTTATCAGTGTCATACATTTTCTAGAGATTACCTAAAAGACCTTAAAAAAGGATAAATAAATTGAAATTAGATACTGCAGTTTTAATTATAGACATACGACATATACTATCAAGCTTTAAAAATGTCTACTAAAGTCGAATAAAAAACTTTATATATAGACAGTATGTCGCCATCTAGAGGATATTTATTGCTACTACTCAGTATTTCACGCGTCACATTTAATAAACGTTCTTATAAACAAATAACTTGTATCTTCCTCCGTGCAAGATGACTTGTCTTTTAACAATGAAAAGAAATCTCATTTTTAGAGCACTTTTAGGGGATTGGCCGGGTGTCTACTAGAAGAAAAAGTCTAACATCATTTCCCGAAACTAGTTATGGACTCCTACCCTGGTTCCGAAACTTAAGACTCACATGTTTCAACACTAGCAATGATGCTGTGAGTAATTTTAGAATTGCATGATGGCCTATTAAGCTGAGACTCTTCTAAACGATGCTTACCGCTTTCAATCACGAACATTCTACTAGAACACCCTGTACATTCACATACACTTAAAACAAGCACTTATATAGTTCACAGCTAATAAAAACTTCATCTTCATATTCATATGAGTGCGAATCGACACCAACAGACCTCTGTTTTTCTACTATTTATTTATTTATCATATAGGCATGTAAAATATTATGAAAGTAGTGGATAATGCCTATTACATCTATGAGTTTACGCAATTATGGTAAAATACAACTAGGTTTATCACATAGGCCATAACATAAAGTTCAAGTCAAATTAATAACCAAAAAAATACGGGTCCCACAGCAGCCGTAAATGAATAGTAACATGATTAAACCTGGGTAATGAGCTAAATGTCTGTAATTAAGTGTACATTTAGTTGCATACATTCTAATGAAAAAATCGGTTTACTGGCGATAGTTGAACGTGACAACGTCATAAGAAAATAGTGATGGAATGGTTTCATTTTTCAAAAGAAAATTTTAATTTTATTTGATAGATATTTTGTATGGATATAGAGAAGGAGGTAAATGGAAATGTATTATTGTATAGCAGCTGTCCACGCGGACGCATCGCTCACTCAAGTAGGAGAGAGACAGATGTCGAACGCTGCCGAACGCGGAGGCCGAT
>NW_020438922.1:1149951-1153575 GCF_000699045.2 Agrilus planipennis
CCTGTGGTTCCATTATTTGTATCATTTGTGGTGGGTGGAAAGCTACCACCAGGTCCTCCTGTGGTTCCATTATTTGTATCATTTGCGGTCGACGGAAGGCCACCACCAGATCCCCCTGTGGTTCCATTGTTTCCATTGCAACTTTTACTATGAAAAGCAATGTCGGATTCGCGGACTGTGCTGTCGTTACCACTTTCTCCACTGTTTCTATTGTTAACGCGAGGTGGAGAACTACCACCAAGTCCCGCCATTATTGCATTATTTTTATTGCTACTGCTACCTTTAGACTCAATGTCAAATACATCGATTATTCTGTCATTATCCCGTGTTCCATTATTTGTATCATTTGTGGTCGGTGGAACGCTACCACCGGGTCCTCCTGTGGTTCCATTATTTGTATCATTTGTGGTCGGTGGAAAGCTACCACCGGGTCCTCCTGTGGTTCCATTATTTGTGTCATTTGTGGTCGGTGGAAAGCTACCACCAGGTCCTCCTGTTGTTCCATTATTTGTATCATTTACGGTCGGTGGAAAGCTTCCACCAGGTCCTCCTGTGGTTCCATTATTTGTGTCATTAGCGGTCGACGGAAGGCCACCACCAGATCCCCCTGTGGTTCCATTATTTGTATCATTTGCGGTCGACGGAAGGCTACCACCTGATCCTCCTGCGGTTGCATTATTTCCATTATTTGTATCATTTGTGGTCGGTGGAAAGCTACCACCAGGTCCTCCTGTGGTTCCATTGTTTCCGTTATTTGTATCATTTGTGGTCGGTGGAAAGCTACCACCGGGTCCTCCTGTGGTTCCATTATTTGTATCATTTGTATTCGGTGGAAAGCTACCACCAGGTCCTCCTGTGGTTCCATTGTTTCCATTATTTGTGTCATTTGTAGTCGGCGGAAAGCTACCACCAGGTCCTCCTGTGGTTCCATTATTTCCATTATTTGTACCATTTCCGGCCGACGAATTGCTATCACCAGATCCTCCTATGGTTCCATTGTTTCCATTATTTGTACCATTTCCGGCCGACGGAATGCTACCACTAGATCCTCCTGTGGTTCCGTTGTCTCCATTGCAACTTTTACTATGAAAAGCAATGTCGGATTCACTGACTGTGGTGTTGTTACCTCCTTTTCCACTGTTTCTGTTGTTTACGCTAGCACCAAGTCCCGCTTTTATTACATTATTTCTATTGTTACTGCTACTTTTAGAATCAATGTCAAATCCGTCGATTATGCTTCCTTCTGTAAATATAAAATCTGTTTTGTTTTTGTACAATGTGATTTTGATTATATATAAGTTATTTATCTTTTAAATATTGACAATGTATAATTGTGTAAAGAAAATTAAAATCTATATGTTAATAATAAACCTTACTGCTTAGTGCTGCTTGCTGTGCCAAACAAAAAAGGACAGCTATTACTGCAATTCCTGCAAGAAAAGAATAATATAGAGCAGGTTTTCAATAAAATAGAAAAAGTTTTTTTGAAATTGTACTTACTTGCTTCCATGGTACCAGTGATGTACAAATTGGCTCTACAGGTTTAAATATAAGTCAAAATGATTCGTATCTTCTTATCATCTTATTGATAAAATTTTAACAATAGTCACTTGGGATGTGTTTTTAAGACTCGTGCAGCATTATCGGCCCTCAATCATCTTAAACAATACTTACTTTATCGAATGTAATTTTTGTAATAGTCCATCGAACCCTTTTATTACATTGCAAGACCATGTGTACGTAATTTATGCTGAAAATTTGTCATTGAAGATTTTGTTTTGTCGATTGAGTAGTGAAAGTTTGGCGGTATATGTACTGCATCTTTCGTTAAAGTATAGAGATATTGTTTCGGTGCTTTTACGTTTAATTTATTTTGCGTTTTCAGGGTGAATCAGGTGATTTTATTGTGCTGCCTAAATAATCTGAAAGCGATATGCCATTTGCAATTATTCTTTAACTATTTAGCCGGAGATATTTATTTCTTTAGACAGTAAATAAAATGGAAACGGTATTGACAAAGCAATATTATATGAAAATAAATAAAAGTAACACAAAAGTACTGGTATGCAAGGGAAGAACAATTATGAAAAGAATGAATATAAACATAGGAAACGAAAAATTAGGAAGAGTGTTTGTCTGGAACGCGGCACTGTACGGGTGCGAAGCATAGACGGTGGGCGCGGCGCTGTACGGGTGGAAAACATAAACGTTGGGCGCGGCGGAAAATTATAACAAGAGTTAAGAGGAATAGAGGTAAACCTAGATTGGGTTGCTGTTCACAAACAGTTAAGGATGCAGGATGTTGTAGTTTTAGGAAAATGCGAAGATTGACTCAGGACAGGAAAGTGTAAAGCTACACGTGTCCAACCAGTCTTAGAACTAACAACCTTATGATGACGATAGCGTATCTGCGGATTGCTCGTTCTGTTGGATTGTTTCCTTCAAATAGACTTCTCTCTTTTTCCCAATAGTGAATGTCTCCGTTCAAAAACATGTTTCTTTTATTTCCTAGCTCATGTGCTTTAGCTCCACCCTACGGGATGACAGGCACATTTTCATATTCGAATGCGTGATGAGAAACAGCTTTGTGTTCCCGTTCTCACTAATCTTTATTTTGATAACGTACCCATTTCTAAAGGTTATTCATTCCCGGCAACCTGTCATTTTGCAAGATCTAAATGTGGATGTAAAAAGAGAAAGCATTGCCTTGTAGAATATTCCATTTAGAAAGCTGGTGTGGGGATGAAGGCAAAACAAAGTACGCATCAGGAGTTAGAAAAATGTTCTTGTTCTATCTCAATAATGCCAGTCGTTTATACATACAGCAAAAATATTTTTCCTTGGCATTAATAATAACAAACTGTAACGATTCGAATAATTTGTTATTATTTTGTCCTGTTAGATAGTACCTGTCCTAAAATCACTTATGAATATCTACAACTGATGTCGATTTCATTATTGTCAACCTCTTAAATTTTACACCACCACCCTCCACTATTATTTAACAATAATCCGTCATGTCACGAAACAATTGTTGTGTTTTAGGTACCTACATGAAAGGATTATTGAAAGTATTGCATTTTTATTACTGTTGTATACTTCGTTTAGTTTCTCTAGCGATGTGACCTTTAGTTTGACCGGCGCAATGTAGAAAAGAACAGCACTAGGCCACAAAAGAAAGAAGACAACAGTCGGTCAAACACTTAACCGGTGAGAAGCGTATGATCCGTATAGTAGTACTGCACGGAAAAATTGACCATTTTATCCACTAAATTGCATTACTCAAATGTGCTGTTATTGGTACCAATTACTACTGAAAATATCAGCAAAATGTTTATTTATATTTGAAGACATATTAACGTCTTTAACGCTTGTTTTCCACTCGCACTAAACTTCGTTTACTTTCCCTAGCGACGTGCCCCTTCCAATGTATTGGATGCGCGCTGGCAAAATCGTAGGTAGGGAGAAAAAAGCTCATTATACTCTCGATTCTTGTTCATTAAACATACTTTTTCATACAGTACCTGCCAAAAGTTTTGTTCAATCATGAATAGTAGTGCGAGTCGAAAACAAGCGTTAAAGCCTTTAATATGTCTTCAAATATAAATAAACATCTCGTTGATA
>NW_020438922.1:1159728-1168647 GCF_000699045.2 Agrilus planipennis
AACTATGCATGCACTCAGTTTGATTTTAATAATTTTTTTATTCGCTATGTTTATGGTATTAGTCGTAATGCGCATAGGTCCAGTTTTTCATATTCTTTGATACAGTTTTTTGCGTCTCATAGAATTCCTAAGCGTACCTACCTATACACCGAACTGTTACACCTAACTACTCAGTGAAATAGCGCTAAGTCCTAGCTGCAAGACGCAAGAGTCTTGCAGGCTATGTCTTGTTCTTGCTCAAGTCTTGCACGGTCAGTCTTGGTCTTGGTCTTGCTAAAAATACGCGGTCTTGTTCTTGGTCTTGGTCTTGCAAAAACGCAAGAACAAGACCAAGACCGCAAGACCAAGACTGAATTTGGGCAACACTAGCCGTCACACTGTTTATAGATTATCTGGAGTTAAAAACATGGTTAACAATCGCGTCAATGTTTTCGTAACGTACAATATGAATATTTTGTGAAAGTCCATGAGGTTTGGAACTAGCTCTACTTACTCGTATCTTAAAGAGGAGATTTTTTTGACAAATTTGCATTTTTCGTTTAATTTATGGAAATCGCAAAGGATAATGTTTGAGTAGGCCGTAAAAGATACAGTAGCGGAAATTGGATTTATTAATTGCCATTTTTATTACTGCTGAGTAAGTTTGATTCGCCCGCATCAAAATTTAATTTGTATTTGTCGAGTTGAAATAAGACAAAGAAAGTTATTTACCGTTCGACAATCTCCCAATCTTTTTAGTTTGCTTGTTTGCTCACTGTGCCCACTCGTGTGTCACAGTTCCGAACTGTTGGTGACAGAATAATAAAAAATGCAATTTCTGTGGGTTTACGTGTAGGTGTATCGATATGTCATTTATTTAGGGAACGCCATGGGTCTACGGAACATCTCTGGCATGGCCGTCATCCCCGAGTGGGGTCCATTCTATACGACACCCAGCTAGATTTCATAGACTTCGTTATGCTATTTCGTTCATTTAGGTAAAAGAAAACTTAAAAAACAATAAGCGAAGTCTGGGAGAGTTGAACCGCTTTTTGTTTAAAGTATCATATTTTCTTTTAAATAAGGCTTAGTGATTCAATTATAATAATAAACAGTAGCTTGTNTAATTTTAGGTGCTTCTAACATCTGTATAAAACTTGTTAGAATTTATCTTCAATTGACTCTCAGTTTTGAGCAGAAATTCCCATTTGGGTCAGCCTGCAGGGGGCAACAGCAACAACATCCGCTTTCTTGAAAATCCTAGCCTTAAATAACTTATCTAATGCATATTAAAATGTGTGTAACTTTGATGTTGAAAAGTTACTTCTACATATTCATCCTATTCACTTCAACTTCGGCAAACAAAGTTTCTATTAATTGATACCGAGTTTACAAGTTTTCCTTTTATTCATGAAATAACCTACGGTGCCCGCAATTTCCTTCTCTGCTAACACGTATACGAATATAAATTCGGATTTGGCTTCTATTCGTCGATTTGCAATTCTAACTTCGTATGGATGCAAAATAGTTGTACAAAACTATGCAATGAATCAGAAAAATTTTGAAATTTCGCTTAACATATCTTTTCAACCGACTTTAAGACAAGGAAAAAAATAGAAGGAGGAGACTGTGGTAAATATTAATTACAAAATTAAAAGAAATACTCACCCCTAATTACCACAAATAAATTTTATATGAGCGGACACGTGTTTCGCGTTGATAATGCCCACGTGTGAAGTGGGCGAAACACGTGTCCGCTCATATAAAATTTATTTGTGGTGAGTATTCCTCTTAATTTTTTAATTAAGACAAGGAGATTTTAATGATTTTTCTTTAATTGGATAGGTTAAATCTCAAAGATGGTCCCTTTTAAATTTAAAAAGATATTCTAGCAGTAAGGGTGGAAACTTGGCGGATGATAAAAGGACTACTTGAAGAGATTACGCAGTCTCGTCATTTTTTTTCTGATATTTCTCATTGTGTTAAGCTGCATCCCAAGCGTAGTCCTATTTGAATTTGTGAACCTATTGGAACGTAGCTTCTTATTGCTCATTACTGAGGCAAGCAGCAAACCAGTAAAAATCAGCGTTGCCAGTTTTTGCGAAATTTTCTTATAGTTCCCCAGAGATTTTTATGGCAAACAAACGTTTAAGTAAAAAAAAGATTTCCTTAACTATTCACAAGTATTTGACGAAGTTTTCAAAGTACAATTAATCTTTAAACAACAATAACTCAAATGGCATAAAAAACACAAAATTCGCAATACTTTTTGAACTGACTTCTTATATCCAATGGGAGTCATTTTTAAAAGCTTCGGAAGCTAGCCGATAGTTCAAAAATTGCCTTTTTGAAATATTCTGAGCAGATAGCACGGAATGCATACGTTAGATGCTTATCAGTTTTTTTGTATGGTACCGGATGTCGACAACACCACACGTCTTGGTAGTTCAAGTAACTGCAAATAGATGAAGCACCTGTAGGTATTTATCGGCAGTATATTTAAACTATTTTCACATCTTACTTAACGTCTGAACTCTGTCAGTATTTCAAATTCCTTCGTCCTGACTTTTGTTTTTATTTCTTAAAAACATTTATGTCTCATACCTCCTCATTTTATTCTTTAATAGGTTTAGTTATATCTACACATACTTACATGTATCTTCTTAAAATATACTGAAATTGATGTCATGTTTAAATTGCTTTAAATTCGTATATTTCGCTAAAAACGAAAACGCTTTGATGTTTAAAGAAAGTCGACTCTTTTGAATAAAGAGTTTGTTCGTCTTTTCAGTTATTGTGTTCATGGATACAGTTTCGCTCATAGGTAATTTCAATGGCGATATGAAACAAGTCGAGGAAGGCTCTATCGAAAGTAGACGAAATCTAGGTCAATTGTATAACGCTTTTATTATATTCTGTCGCATTTTTCACAATTTTATGCGACTCATGTTCGTGATTTTTATAGCAATTCCTTCACAGTACTCACTGGATAGTGTGAACAAAAAATAGTTTTCACATTATCAATTTGTTACTAATTTAAACATCTACATCACCATCATTTAATCTGTTCATCACGAGCGATTTCTTGTAATGAGTAAAAGTTTTTTATCTGTATGTCTAAAAAGAAAATTATCAGGAATAGTCTAGGACAGGGATGGCGAACCAATGGCACGCGTGCCATTAGTGGCACGCGACACAATATTTTGGGCACGTCACTAATATCAGTAATAAAGTCTAGTTCAATATGGATCCAAAAATTTATTCAAACAAGGAAACTAATTGAAACAGAAAGACTGGCAAGAAATACAAGTGAAAATGCTAATAACAAAATTTGGGAAACATGAAATGCGTTACCAAACACTTTCAATTGTTTGAAGAAGCTGGCTTATGTTCTTTTAACAATTTTTTTTCGTCAACTTATGCCTGCTAGTCATTGTTTTCAGAGAAGAATAACATTAAAAACTCGGTTAGAAATCGTTCAACAGATAACTCCAGTTCAGCAAGCATTCTGCTAAAAGTAACATCTTACAACCCTAACATAAGTTATTTGTCATCTAATCTGCAACAACAAAAGTAACACTAATTTTACTTTAATTTAAATTACACGTAGTTTAGACATTGCAAAATGTTCCTATTTTTTGTAGTAAATAAAAAAGTTTAAGTTGATATTATTATTATTTTCCCAATAATCACAGAGACAAAATTATTTGATGGCACGTCTTTGACCTGNTAGAAATCGTTTGACAGATAACTCCAGTTCAGCATGCATTCTGCTAAAAGTAACATCTTACAACCCTAACATAAGTTATTTGTCATCTAATCTGCAACAACAAAAGTAACACTAATTTTACTTTAATTTAAATTACACGTATAATTTATACATTGCAAAACGTTCATATTTTTTTGTAGTAAATAAAAAAGTTTAAGTTGATATTATTTATTATTATTATTTTCCCAATAATCACAGACACAAAATTATTTGATGGCACGTCTATGACCTGATTAAACTTTTCTTTATAAAAATGGCA
Organism: Agrilus planipennis; assembly: GCF_000699045.2. NCBI lineage: Eukaryota > Metazoa > Arthropoda > Insecta > Coleoptera > Buprestidae > Agrilus > Agrilus planipennis. Next base: position 1,163,736 of record NW_020438922.1, read on the forward strand.
CGTCGATACGTAAAGGTTCGCCATCCCTGGTCTAGGATACTGTTTTAGATTTTATTTATTATAAACAATTGGAACTTAGAACCTTCACACAGATGAAGATACAAGTAGAAAAAATCTAAAACGAATTGCATTTAATATTTGTAAAACCTTGCTCTTAAATCTTACCGACTAACAAAGATCCTGGGCGTGTTTTCGCAACGCGGGTGTAATACAGCTGAATCATTGAGTACAACAAAATGAGATAAGAACTGGGCAGCTACATATGGATGGAATGTAAACTGAACAATTTCGGTTGTCCGATGCATAATTTAAACATAAACAACAACTTACTTATCATACAATACTTAGTAAATACCAGTAACTACTTTAAACAAGTCCACAATTTAAGACAAAATATCCACTTATTGATTGACTGATAAGCTAAAGATATAGATACTTGGATTCACTTTAAAATCCAAGCGGAAATTTTTTAGATGTAGTCGCTGTAAGGCTAATACCGGGTACCCAGTCATCCCGTACCCGGTAAAACTACTATCTAGTGCATCTCTAATAAAAAAAGTATAATTAAGAAACATGATGTTCAATGAATATATTAAGGATGNTAATTATTCAACATTTTGTTAACAAAATTAAACATTTAACGTTTCTTTAATCAAACTTATTGGTCTTTCTTAACGTTTTGTTTAAATTATATACTTATTCTAGTCATTTGGTATCATCAGTTAGCCTTAATAATTACTTTCCATCAGCTGGTAAACTAATTAAATCTAATTCTGGTCACATTCATGACAAATGAAATCATGAATATCTTTAGAAACTTAGTCAAAAAGTTTCTACATCTATAAAATAAAACTCCAAAAATCCTCATACAAACACCATAGAGGGAGACATGAACCACTGAGTATATCTCCCGCACCCGTCATGGTGCAAGTCTCCCGCATATACTACTTTGACATTAAATTTTACTCACAGGAAAAACAATCAATCTTAGAGAAAAAACACTTAGCTCACGTCAAACTGCAATAATCAGGCAGTACAATAGTAATAAGACACAATACGTACCTCTATAAACACGGCCGCATTCTCAAAACTACATAAATTAATAAAATTTACTCCGCCATAACAAAATTGTAAAAAATAGCGGCGTGCTGGTTATTGACCTTCCGTGCTCTACCAATGACCGTCTTGACGTTTCGTTAGCGCGAAATTTAAGTTGAGTTTTAAAAGGTGGATCAACTCTCCCACCTGAGCAAGCCTCCCGGACTTCCCCTAAATATAATTAAATCTACTTTATTGTAGTTTATTAATTCGTAAGGATCTGCGCGATCTGTTCGATCAATTAGCAATATCTTATCAAAGTATGGCTGTGAGCAATATTAAAGTTAACGGTATAAAGCACGTCGAAAAGACCCTTAAGAAGCCGCCGAAATTGGGTTTGATTACAAGGAACAGTCCGGCTGAGAAGGAAGGGATCGTGGTCAATTCCCAGAAAAAAATATACGATGCCATTGCCGCGGCTAGCATTTTCACCAATTGCGCCGGCATCGACAGCAGCAATTCCCAAGTAATTACCCTGTCAACATTTATGAAATTTTTGGAAACAAGACAAATGGAGAATAAGACTGAGGATGAGGTGAAGAATATAATTCAGGTAAATTTTCAGGGAGAAAAACAACAAAAACGAGACGAATAAATAATCACCCATAAACATTTAACTATCCATTCGTATCTCAAGTGCTTAGTTGTATATTTCATCCAAAGGGTAAGACGCCGTAAGCAATTATGGTTGGGCGAAAGTTCAATTTGGACTTAATCGATAACCTATGGTAATGTACTAGGTATGAGAAGAATATATTAAAAATCGATACGTACATACTATTTTGTTTAAAGTTGGAAAAAATAATTTTTTTCTATAAAATTGCATGACTTTTGGAAGTGCAACCTTTGATCATCTGGATGAGTGCGATCCCATCATCATCATAAGGTCGTCAGTCCTAAGACTGGTTGGACACGTACTTTCACTCTTTCCTATCCTGAGCTAATCTTCGCATTTCCTTAAAACTACAATAACCCCATCCACAACTATTTGCGAGCAGTAATCTAATCTAGGTTTACCTCTACCCCTCCTAACTCCTGTTTCTGCCTCTAATATGTCTCTGACTAGACTTTCATGCCTAAGAAGGTGTCCTACCAACCTATCTCCCCTATTTCTTATTGACTTCCATAAACTCCTTTGTTCTCCTATTCTTTCTAATACCTCATTATTTCTAACCTTTCCTATCCACGTTATCCTCATTCGCCTATAACACCACATTTCGAACGCTTCTAACTTTTTCTTTTCCGCCGAGCCCACTGTCCATGTTTGGCACCCATACAACACTGCGCTCCAAACATACACCTCCAAACATAGAAGTGACTTCTTTTTATTAAAGGCGACACGATCCTGCGTTTTCTTGTGAAAAAAGATACTTCAAGAGAACTTACTCATAATAAATTAATAAAGTAATAATAAATAGATAGGTAACGGGATATTGTTAATTTAGATATTCTATCTTGTTTCAGGTGTTTGGTGGCCGGGATTGGTCTTTGGCGGGCATGACACATTCTGGACAATTCGTGGACTCTCCTGGTGTCTTAAGACGAGAACTGTCCATGAAAATAAAAAAGAAACATATGATATCTCATCACACTTTCAAAGTAATTTAATACAAATGAATCATTACTGATTATAACAGTAGTAATGTTTAACTTGTTGTCTTCCCAGGATCGTAGTTTTCGTGGTCAATTCGTTGAACCATCGACCATGTGCCTGGAAAGTAGCTACTGGAGGAACCCCTCACATCATCGGCAATCCACTCCTACTCCTTTCACAGAACACCCCACTGACGTCACCCGACATTACAGTTTAGGGCAGCTTGCTTCTCATGCTCAGGCAGCAACGAGATTCGACAGGTTTGCAAAGTAAAATTACCCACTGATTATATACTAAATCCAATTAAGTCTCACTAGATAAATTGTTTCTAAACTAAACTATTTTTGACAACATCACTAAAGTGACATAAAATAGAAATTTTATAAAATATTAATCTTTACATGAATTGAGACTCGAGGCCAGTTAGGGTAAAACGGGTTTCATTATTATAAAACCAACCATCGACGTTCCGCCGTGGATTTAAACCTTCTTCAGGGTATGTGTAGTATTGTTAATATATTATGTTAAGTATTCAAATGTGGTTTGTGGCTCAGGATCGTGCTAAGTATTCACAATAACTGATATTTGAACAGAACAATTATAAAGATAAATCAATAAACACTTAAATGATTAAAAAATTACAGCCACGTGGTGTTAATTAATGTTTTATCTTTATAATTGTACCTCCTGTTCAAATAATGGATTATTATTTATAATTTTATCTATATATCTGTTTGTTAAGTTAATTTTTTGTATTGTTAACTTAACTAGCAATCTCACCATCTGAATAACATAATACCTATATAAACGTAAAAAATTAAGCTATAGAGGGGTACAGGTTTTTATGTTTATGTGAAACCACAACCAATGTTTTCCACTCTGTTGAGGTATCATTAGGGTTAGGTTTCTAAGTTATAAGATGAGTACCTAGAAACCTAATCCTCATAATTGAGTGCGAAACGCTGGTTGTGGTTTCACATAAATGAAAACACCTTTGCCCCTACATTATACAATTGTTTCTGGGGAAGAAATGGCAACAGCATAATTTACTACCAGCAAAACATACCTTGAAAAAGACTTTATGACCAAGGCGAAACGTACTGGTGAATAGTACTGTTGTAACAGACCTCTGCAACCGCTTCCGCAATTACAGAAATTCCGCATACATTTCCACATCCACTTCTGCATCTCGTTCCGCATTTTTATAACGGAATTTTATCGGAACTTATTAATTCTTATTTCTCATTTTTTTGAAAATCAATATATCGGAACAATAAAAAAGTAAAAATTTATTTCTTTTATCTGTTAGCTGTACTTGACTTTTTCGAAACGTAATTTAAATATAGGTTTGTTCGGAAAGTCATTTCGTTTTTTTTTTTGGNCTGACCCGACAGTACCTTATATTTTTATCAATAGATATATCGTAATAAAAGTTTGAGTGAAAATTTAATTCAAATATTCTAGGAGGTTGAGATCCTAATGTAAATTATCTCTTAATTTCCAAAGTTACACATACCCATACGTACGCACAGGGCTTTGCTAACTATTTCTCTAGAGAATAATATATTTACAAACTTGGTATTTAGAAGACTCACATAATCTACACTTAATCAGCCCGTACGTGTGTACGTTTTGAGCAGTTGTAAAATATGTTTTAGAGACATGAACCGGACTTAACGTTGCGGGCACAAAACTGCCTTTCGTTTGAGGGTTTTGCCAGGTACTTAATGGACAAAGACAACTTCGCCTACGTCTACGAACAAGAAGTGCCTGTTATTGAAGATATGAATAAACCATTATCAACTTATTATATAGCGTCATCCCACAATACTTACTTAACAGGACATCAGCTCAAGGGAGAATCTTCTGTCGAACTTTACAGTCAGGTATTTCTACAGTAGTCAACTTTCCTATTTCTAGTTTACTCTTACAACCTTAATTTTAGTTATTTCCTTAAGGATATTTGGGAGGTACAATCAGAGACAAGAACACATAAAATTAGAAATTCGTGATTAATTAGGTTTTGCAGCATATCATGAGGTAAATAAATACTATCTATACTAAAAAAAAGTGTACGGTTTGAGAGAAAATTTAGAATTTGACCAAAAACTTTGAATAAAATAAGAAATAACGAATAATATGGAAAATTTTTAACTGACTTTTGGCAGTGAATATGCCTTGATTTCAACTTCGAAACAAAAAAATATTTAGTTTCAATCT
>NW_020438922.1:1169208-1171118 GCF_000699045.2 Agrilus planipennis
AAAAACTACTGCGTAGAATTAATTGGAATTTTTCACACACAAGCCTTGCTATATGAGCTCTCAAAGCATATAAAAATTATACGGCTTAAATGTGAAGTTGGGTGCAAAAGAATACAATTAAATCCTCTGTCGGGAAAAAACGAAATGACTTTCCGAACAACCCTATAGCATTGCTCGCTGCAAACCTGCATGTTGGGCAGTTACCTGTTAAATATAATATTGTCCCTGGGCAAATAACTTTATTATAGTGTAGGGCATAAATCTATTTTCTACTGTTTCGTATATTGACATTTTTCAAATTTTATTCTCTTATTGGTTTCCGACTTTAATCGAAAAACATCCAGGACTTTCAGCTGCCCTTTAGCAGTTTTCTTAATAATTTCATTTCCAAAATACTAACACAATTATAACGTTTATTTATTTTGTATAGTGTTTGCTCAATGGTGTAAATTTTTGAGTTAAAAGTGCAATTGTGAAACCAAGAAGAAGTTCCATTTGGTAATATTTTGTCACCTAAAATTATTACACTTCCGCATCCGCTTCCGCAAAAATTTACTATTTACTTCTGTATCCGCTCATTTCTGTTATGACATTTCTGTTGTATCTCTAGTGGATAGCTTTACTCTATATGGCTTTGATTCTACACCCTATTAGAAAAACAAAATACTGAAGAAATGGGCATTCAATAAACTTTAAATACAAGTAAATAGTATATTCCTCGAAAACAATTTTTACTCCAACTTGATAAACGGTTAAATTCTATTAAAAAAATGATTACCAAATGAAATTGTAGATCCCCAGAACCTTCTCTAAGATATTAAATTGCCATCAAATGACAATTTTAATTTACCGCTTTAACAATGTGCCCTTTTGATTTACGACGACATGTATTTTAAATACTGCCCTTTAACCAATTTTATTAAAAGATCATCCACTTACAGAACGCTTCAAGGAGCACGACAGACAGACATTTTTGGAATCAATATGATTTATTAGCAGCAAATAATCTTAAGATTACGAGAACTTAAATAACATTAAAACATTGTGAACATTTAATATTTTTGGGAAAATATCTAAAGAGAAGACGATTTTTATAATCCTGAGATGGTTCGGAATCTCATGAACTTTGGCCTTGAATTGCGCAGTGCCAAAACTTCCCCTGTTCATTGATTTCTATATTTCTACCTCTTCTTAAAAACTTTTGCCGTCACTAGTGTTGCCCAAACGCAAGAACAAGACGAGACTTAGCCAGTCTTGGTCTTGGTCTTGCGCCAATACACCTGGTCTTGGTCTTGGTCTTGGTCTTGCGCTCCCAGTCTTGGTCTTGGTCTTGGTCTTGCGCTCCCAGTCTTGGTCTTGGTCTTGGTCTTGCAGCAAGAGTCTTGCAAGTCTTGCAATTACCTATTAGTCTATTACTATTTATTAAAGTTTACTTTAAATCCTAGAAAAACGTATTAGAATTGGAACATTGTGAGCTTGAATGAATATAGCCATAGTAAAGATCAAGCAGATTAATAAATAACTGAAGATTTGATAAGAAATTCGAAAAATCAACTGACCTATATGTCGTTTTCCATGGAAGTAACTGTTTCTTAATAAACATTTATGATCCTTGCTTTCTACCGCGCCGCCTCGCCACGTGCCGGCTCTATGATAAGGATGCCGCCGCAAATCAAACAATAATATAAAGCGTGTAAAAAAATTCGAAATTATTTTGCATGAGTATACCTACACCCTATGGCGGCAATCAAATAGTGTCAAATGTTATGATTTCGGCGTGGCGGCAACGATTGTTTTAGATTTCAAAAGAAGCCGCCGGCGCGTGTATCATAACCATGTACTTCCGAAAAGCGGCAAATTTCTTTGAGAAGTAAGTACAAAACCTTTGATGCCGCATTATCAAAGTGCCG
>NW_020438922.1:1175738-1199325 GCF_000699045.2 Agrilus planipennis
ATGACCTAATATCACCTATCCAAACTGAGATTTTTAGTATGAATTACTCTTATTTTCGACTATATCACGTAAAGTGACGACTCAAGTAATAAAACTGTCAAGAAGCGAATACGCCTAGCTGGAATTACAATATTTTGGCATCATTCAAGCGAAACATGTTTTGTGTTCTGTTAGACACTTGTGCCTTCTCTTTTATTGAAATCTAAACGGGGGGTTCGAATCTCAAATGGAAAGACAGACTCACTAAGGACTATTGTCCCTCAAAATTGTCACTAAATAATATTAGGGTCGTCGTCTTGTTTGGTTCAGACGTTGGTCATTCGACAAAATAAGGTCATAAAACTTTTGTATGTTTTATTGCCTGAGCCGCCACTTTAAATGGCACGGACTTTACGTCCATTCTCATACATAGTTTATTGTGAACTCTGTCAATTTTGATCGTCCCAACTATGGTATTGAAAATCTATACGAGATCTACGTCATAAAATATAAAATTATCGAGCAATAAATCTGACACTCGATCGGGGTCGATAATTTCTGGATCTTTTGCTTGAGGTCATAAATAAATGTTAATAAACACATAATACCTAACCAAAGGATTTTGTAGGAAAACCTTGTAGGAACTTGCTCATTTTTTAAATATTGGAGCTTTTGTAGACTAATAGTGGTGTTTGCACTATACTTTTCTATTAGAAGTGATTGAAATATAGTTTTTCTATCTTTATGTTATAATTTCTTCAGTTAAGCAAGAAATAATTCGTCTATATGCTGCCTTATTTGGCTTTGTCACCCGTTTTCAATTAGAAAAAAGACACTGATGCCAAAATAGCTCATTTACCGTGAAAGATCAGAGCCAAAATAGGTTTACAAATAATTTTATTGATGTTAAATCAACATCAGTCAATTTATATCAAAATGGTTACAACCCCATTTTGTTTCTCACCTTTTACACATTGTAATAAGAGAAAGAAATGGAATCCATAGTTTCTTTAGCTTTGGGTTCATCTAATAAGTGAGGTTTTTCGAATCGTTTTCTATGAATTTTGGATTATACGCATTTATTAGCAGACCACAATTTTCAGTTTTTCACAGCTGACGTATATCAATTCGATATTGTTTTGCGGGCTATTTTGTTGTAATTCATAGAATTTCGTTGTTCCTTGCTAAAGGTACGATAAGTGGTGATTTGGCAGATGCTGATATCAGTTTGGAACTGCAAAATTCCATGAACAATGACATTAAACCCGGAAAACAATATCGATCCAATATTTTAGATTATCCATTTTCAAGGGGTTTAGAATCTTTTAGGTTCTCTTCAGTTGAAGATTTAGAAGGCATTCATGGAATGTCTCTTTGTCCCCTTTTTAAGCTTCTAATACCTTCAATGGTCAATGTGAGAAACTTTCATTCATCACTTTATAAGTTTAATGTTTTATCGGCGATACTAGCAAAACTTTTAACGGCAAAAATATATTTGGCATTTTACAAATAGAAAATACGTTTGGAAAAATGATTTTCTTGAGAAAGTATTTAAATGCAAGAAAAAAACGTAACCATGCTGACATCAGACAGTTTTTGTAAATATTAATTCACTGATAGATATTGTTTATATGAATTAAACACTACAGAGTAATAAAAAAGAAAATTTGTAATTTGTGTAAAGTTTTTAGATAACCAATTTAAGCTAATCTCTACTCCTATAGCCGTGTTTAAAATTCATGGAGTAAAATTTCTTCATGTAACAGAAGAATAGACAGAGACTGTAATTCTCTACAACTTCGCTTTTATATGGCAGTTAGCAAACTACTTATGAAAGTCATTATCGGTTATAAAATTCTAGCGACATCATATCGTAATTTCTCGTGTTATAAAGTTTAATGAAACCCTATATTAGCTACCCTACTTGTTTGCACATCATATTGAACAAAAATAGCTGTATGCAAAAAAATAATTATCTGATAAGCCGAAGCTTAAAATATTTCATAAACACGTTACTACATTTACGCATACATAAAACTAGCGCCGCTGATAAGGGGATTTAAAAATGACCTTTGAAATTTCCATATAATTTTGGACTAAAATTGCGACAACTAAAGTTTAGATTGTTTAAAATTTTAATAAAGTTTCTCAATTTCAAGGTTTGGTACTAAAAAAGGTAAAAGGGGACCTTCATGGTGAGCCTTCTATATCTGCCTTTGTCTACCCATATGTCGTAGTTGATTATCGCACAAATATATCAATGAAATCGACTTGAAATTAAACAATTAGATTATGTACTTATTTTTGTTTTCTTTTCTATTTATGACCAAATACGAACGAAAAATTTCACCCCGTATTCCTTCTCATATCTCAAAATTACTATTTCACATCCTAATCCTTTTGGCAGTTATCCATTGCTTCTTATTGATTCAAAAAATTCGCAGAGAAATAATTAAGACGTATACTACTTTAAGGTGCTTCTGTCTGGATGTAGATGCGTCGAATTAGATTGTTGGGATGGTGAAGACGGCTATCCAATGATATATCATGGGCATACATTTACTACTAAAATTCCATTTTCGGCAGTGGTCGAAACAATCGATAAAAATGCCTTCGTCGTGTCTCAATATCCCGTCATATTGTCTATAGAAAATCATTGTTCTTTACAGCAACAAAATAAAATGGCACAAATTTTTCAGGTATACACTATCCCTATTGTAGCATTATAACCAACGAAATTATTTACTTTCGTATTTTTTTTTCTTGCAGAGAATTTTTAAAGATAAACTGGTGTCTAATTTTTTATTCGAAACAGATTACAGTGACGATCCGTCACTGCCATCACCTGAACAATTAAAAAACAGAATTCTCATAAAAAATAAGAAACTTATTGCAGAAGTTCCTAGCACGCTATCGAGCTATCCGCCGACTTCAACCCCCATCAGGTACAATGCATATAATAATTACTATTTTCGGTTCCCTCCTGTGGGGTGCATTGTCCATTTCATATAAAATCAACCTTTTTCTTGAATGCATAAAGCAGATTGCTTGATTCACAAAAAGAATTACAAAAAAGAAATCATTCATAATGCATAATTCATGACAAAAATAAAATTTGTTTCCTTTCTTACAGAACTGGCATTCGCCATTCTGTACCAGGTCGAACAAGTTCTATAATTAGTAATGCCAGTAGTAGTTCGTTTAATGAAGATTTTAGCGACGATGATTTTGACGATGAAGACGATGACGATAATGTAGATGGTAAATATTGATTTTATTGCTCACAGTAAACGGTGCTTCTAAAAGAATTGTTTCTATTGTCCAGAGAAACCCATTCATACCATTTTAACCATGAGCGAGTCTCCAAGAACTTACGGTCCTCACACGTCCTCAAAAACTAGCTCAACGAAAAGACCCATGCCAGATGATAAATCAAAAAAGAGAAGTAACCAGATATCTAAGGAACTTTCCGATTTAGTTGTTTATATACAGGTAAGTTGCTTATTTCATGCTAATAAGGGGTGTGCCTTTAAATTTTGGGAGAGCGAGGAGATATGAAAAGCTGTATCAATAAATGGGTTTTCTTTTATATCAAGTCCAGATTCCACAGGAACTTTACGAAGTCTCACAAACTTGCACTCATCCAGCGTGGTTGGCGCAAATGTTTGAACGAATGAATTTTAATCAGTATCAACTTAGTTTCTAATTGCACCTACATAAACAACACTTTTTATAAGACTTTCTACTTATCAGATAGCTCCTATAGTACACATATTAAATTATTCACAATATACCATTTCATGATATCCTCGGAAATAAGCTTAAAACTGAATGGAGCCGTACGATGATCTATGTATAAAACATAAATTTAAAAGGATCCAGGGGGAAGAGGCTTCAACCATCTTTGAATAAGTCTCAGATATTGTTATGACTTTTATCTGTTCTGTATCATCAATTAAAAAAGATTCTGCATCATAATTGAAACTCTAGATATGACAAATATTCATCATCATCATCATAAGGTCGTCAGTAAAATATTAACCACCTAAATAGCAGCTTTGTAAAGGCTTTGTTAATGCCGAAAGCTCTAAAACATCTTTTTCTTTTCTGTAATTTTAGTTCCCAAAATTAGTCATGCAGTCACCCCTGTTATTTTTTATAGGCCATAAAATTTCGTGGTTTGAACACAAGTCCAAGCAACTCGGTTAAACAACGCACCAGGTCATCGGGCGTATCCAATACTGGTAGTTCCGTGGTTTCAAACGCGAGCGGTTCTACCGGGGGTGGATCATCCGAATCTGACGTAACGGTGGTTGAAGGGGACGTTAAACAAATACGATCCACTCACCCCTGCTACCAGTGTTCGTCCATAAACGAAAATGCAGCAAAGAAACTTTGCCGGAAACAACCTCTCACGATTGTTGCCCATACGCAAACTCAGCTCATGAGAACGTATCCGGCCGGCATGAGAATCGATTCGTCCAATTTCAACCCTCTAATTTTTTGGTCGTTTGGTATCCAAATGGCGGCTTTGAATTATCAAACCGACGACGTTCCACAACAAATCAACACGGCCATGTTTGAAATGAATGGAATGTGCGGTTACGTCATTAAACCCAATGTTATGTGGGACAAGTCTCATGTGATGTATCGACGTTTCAATCCTTGGGAAAAGGAATTCGAAGGGCTGCATTCATGCCAAATAGTTTTAACAGTCGTTTCGGGACAGTACATTTGTCCCAATAACTTCAATCTCAGCACTTACGTGGAAATAGAAATAATAGGAATACCCGTAGATTGTAACAAAGTCAAAACAAAGGTGGTTCAAAAGAATACTTTGAACCCCATTTGGAACGAAACCTTTAATTTCCGCATCAACTTCCAAGATTTATGTTTTCTGAGGTTTTCGATAATCGACGCGAGCAGTAGTCATCTGCTCGCCCAGCGAATACTCCCAGTGAAACGGCTCAAACCAGGATATAGACATTTGAGGCTTAGGAATCCTCAAAACCGGCCTCTCAACATGTCCACTCTTTTCCTTTATTCTCACATGGAAGAAGAGAGCATAGATAACCACGGTAGTAAAAATATCTTATCCAAATCCAAACGAGAATCTTGTATGCAATCGAACCCGAATATAAATGCCATATTGGGTGCTTCTACGTCTCCAATTTGCGTTAAACGGAGAATGTTCTTCCTTATGGTTTACGGCGTTATCTCCGATGAACCTTACACGATTCTTAAAGTTACTCAGGAAAGCACGACAAGGGATGTTCTACTTTTGGCCCTTCAGAAAGCCAGTATACCTACGACACGAATTAACGATTTCATTTTGGTCGAAGAAGTGGCCAGAGGTTGGGAAAAGAAGGACCACGACCTTCCAGCCACCCAACGAATATTGGATCTGGATGAGAGGCCTCTGCAAGCCCAATCCCAATGGAAAGGTGAAGGAAGGTTTATTTTGAAGAGAATGGGCGATGACCCTAGCAGTCGAGCTTGGTTGTCGTCCATTCGCAGTGTAGCAAATAGAGAAAGGGAGGCGAGAAAATCAGATGGAGCTCCAAGTAACGCCTGGGAAGAAAACGACACCTTCCTCGTCTGTATTTACAACGTATCTCCAGAAATACCGTATTGTATTCTAAAAGTACCATTAAACGCTTGTGCCCAAGACGTATTAGCGCAAGCATTGGTAAAGGCTAGAAGACTGGAAGATCCAATGAACTACGTTATAGTAGAGGAACTGGAATGGGGGGGAGCATCACACAACGTCCAACAAAGAGCCCTTGCCGACGATGAAAACGTGTACAAAGCACAATCTCATTGGCAAACCATAGGCAGGTTCATTATGCAAGAGAGGACTAAAGTAACTCCGACTTCCTTACGAAAAAATCGCGTCACAACCAGTTTTCGTTCGGTAACGTTGGATAAGATTAGTCGTGGATTTACAGCAGCTCGAAATGCTGCAAGCAGTAGCATGAAACCGCCAGTTCAAGCTGCCTTGAGTGATCCGACCACTTCGAAAATAAAGAAACTCAACGACGACTCTAAAATGAAGGGACTTTTGCGAAGCAAAGCCAATTCGGAAAAAGAGACTTTACAACACAAAACTCAGTGCCAGCGCGAAGTGCATTCAGAAGGCGAGACTCTCAGCGACGAAGAAACGAAAGATTCCGATCTGGTGACCGCAATGACCCGATTGAAAAGGATTTCTATTCGAAAATTCAAGGAATGGAAGTCATGACTTTTGGATTACTTGCCGTAGAGTTTTTGATCTAGTCAATTTAGAACCAAAAGTTAGATTTTACTATTAATTAATTTGTTTCTCAAGCTTTAAGACCTGTACCTACTTAATATATTGTTGAACTTATTGTTGTTACATATATTTATAAAAAAATAGATATTAACATAAAATACCTTGAATCTAAGAGAGGCGGATGGGCATATAAAGGAGATGAAGTTGTTTGTTAAAAAGATATATTTATAATATTAACACTTGCTAATGAATACTTTATTGAGTTTTCTAATTTTGTGTACCCATAAATACAAATATATATAACTTCCTCTTAAATTATTTCATCAAACAAAAAGGATCCATTTTAACTGGTGAGTATTTTTATATTATTTGTTAAGGATTTTTCCGATAATAACTATCTTTACATACCTAAATATCTCTCTCTTAATAAGGAACATTTTAACCACAACTTTGATTACATGCAAATTAATTTACGTATAGGTACTTATAAAAAGCTGAATTAAAAAATAAAGCTTTGTTAGGCATAAATAATTATCTGATAAAAATGGAAATTGTTATACGAAAATTGTTGCCTCTTTAAACTTATTTTAACTAAAAAGATAAATTTTAAGAATTAAACATCAAAACATTGGTGCCATTTTCATTACGACATTTTAAAATTATAATTCGTACAGGATATTTTCATTAAATAATTCATAATTTTAAAAAAAATACTCTGCTATTCAGTTTTTTTTTTCAATTCAAAGTAATATTGGGGTTGAAAGTGCTTTACTTATTTAAAAACCACAGCCGACGTTTCGCCCAGGTTGTTGAATTTTTTCAAGACTAATTTTTTAAGTTGATGCTTGGTATATTTTCTAAGATCAACAAGTAATTTCTGTTGATTCAGCGAATCCATTGGCATTATAATTTTAACTTAAAAAACTAACCTTGAGAAAGACCAACAACCTGGGCGAAACGTCGGCTGTGGTTTTTAAATGAACAGATCAGTTTTAACCCCAATATAAAATAGAATTTTTAATTATAATTTAAATTATAAATAGTAACACCAACTTTGTACATGTAATATATATTATATCCGCTTATATAGTCTTCTTATCAGGGCCTCATGAAACCGGCGATATAATGTATTTCTTATCTAAGTACCTACATCTTTAAATGTTGTCATCAGATATTTCCTAAGTTTCATGATTGAATTTTTTAATGTACCTTATATACTTACTTAAATTTCCTGCGGGTTCCTATAACATTAACTGTACATTTATTTTAAAACAATCTCAGGTGTCTTCACTTTTTATATTTCAATTAATTTTTTCATAAGCATTATATGCAGTGATTTATAATAATTGAAACAGACGAACAATAGATTCAAGGTACAATATTTCATATGTGCAAATTGTATTTATAATAATAACAAAACATACTTACACTCCCTTAATATTTTGTGTTAGAGTTAAACATCGTATAGATCAACTAGTGTACTTATAGATTACCAGTAGAAACAGAAAATGAAAACATTTAAGACTTATTAGTGATTTATAAGGAGTGTTACATTGTATGTTTGAAACTTAAAAAAATCTTAATTCCTTGTTATATGTATTATATACATCAAGTATTTGTATAACTTTATCACCTTACATATCCAAAAGAAAACATGCAGCATTATGTATATTAACATGAAAGTTTATCACTTTATACTGAATTAAATGGACAACTATTTCTTCGTATTTTTTTATAAAATAAAGATATTAAGAATTAATTCACCAATTTTTCACAAAATATGTAAAAATCAGTTAGTATAGTTACCCAAATCAAATGTACTTACAAGGGCTTTCATATGATTACAAAAAAAATCAAAATAAAAACTACAGCGCTTTATATTTTTTTGACCTTTATACCAATCACTTATTATTAAGAAATTATTTCTCTAAAGCAAATTTTCATACAAGTATAGTATTGTTTATTATATTATATTTCAATTCTGTAATGCCTTATTGGTATTTTTTGAAATAAAGCGCGGTTTATTAGTAAATCATCAAATTATGAACCTTTCCGCCATCTAGCATGCTTTATGAAAACAATGTAAACCGAGCTATTCATTTGCAGGGCGCGTACATGTAAAAACATTTAAATTACGGCGCTTTTGTTTTATTTATAAAAGCAATTTAAAGTAATCAGTAAGAAATTATAATCAAGGTTTAGAACAGTATCTGGAAATCGATCTAGACTGTTCATTAAATTGAAACTATTTAATTTTTTAACGACAAATATCTCATACTTGGCTAAAATATTTTATCATGAAAATAGCAAAAGTACGACTAATTAATGCTTAAGGTACTTGACATTTTAATGTAATATTAATGTTATATTTTAAAAATGAGTTTTCTTTTTCTTAACATGAAAACAGACAAATATTACAAAAAATAAAGAACATACTGGCGTCAAAAAGTAATTTGAGGAAATTAAGACAAAGCAAAAATAATTTGAATGTTCTTTACGTAAATGTATGTCAGACAAAGCAAAAACGAAAGAGGTTTCAAATATTTTTTCATTTTAACATTGGATGACGAATTTAAAATAATGTGAAACGTCAAAAGCATGTCAGTTGAAAGAGTGTAAGAGAGACGGAATAGTCCGTTGTCTTCGTTAGTTACGTTTTAAGCCTATACAGGGTCAGCTGTCTGCTTTAATAGTTTTTATTCCGTTTGTTTGATTGTTTGTGTGCAGTGGGGGTTAGAAAGAACGATGGCTGCAGGTTGTTGTGGTTCGAAAAAACAGAAATTAAACAATTCAATTAGTAGCATTTCAACATATAATGGTCTTTCATCATCTTTAAACGGTTCCCTCAACGGAATGGTCGCGTTACCTGAAATGTGCTTCTTTTGTTTTGACGTCCTCTATTGTCATCTGCATAACCTCGATCCACCAAAAACTCCTTCGTTTAGTAACGATGCATAGTAAGCAATTTTTAACATTATAAACTTCTAACTAATAGCTATTTGTATCAAGTTATTCATTTTTCCTGTCAGTTTAATAAATCATGGAAGTGTGGTGATATCACTTTTCTTTTCAGTCCTTTGTTTGTAACTTGGAACATTGGCAAAGACAAACGTCTTCGAGGATGTATAGGCACATTTAATGCCATGAACTTGCAGACGGGCTTGCGCGAATATGCTATTACTAGTGCTTTCAAAGACTCCCGTTTCAATCCAATTACAAAAGAAGAATTTTCAAAGTTGAGTGTATCCGTATCGATATTGAGACATTTCGAAGATGGAAATGATTACTTGGATTGGGAAGTGGGTATCCATGGCATTAGAATCGAATTTATAAACGAAAAAGGAAACAAAAGAACTGCTACATATCTTCCTGAAGTGGCAACAGAACAAGGTAATTCATTAATTATTTGCATCGACATCAGGTAATTTTACCAGTTAATGACAGCTTGTAATATATCACAATATATAAACAGATAATACACTTTACTAGACAAAAGGTTAATGGAAATGGGATAGAAAAATGCATTTAAAATCCTTTATTTGTACAGAAAAACTGATAACCGTAGTAAATCAATATGTGCAGGAAATCTCTCACAGATAGATAGATATATAACAGAATATCTGCTATCTGAAAGCTTCAGGTTCAAGAGTTTTGAGAAAAGTAATATATTCAGACAAAGAAAATAGTGTTTTCTTTTGTGCTGCACTGATTTTGATAAGAAGAAACTACCGAGATTGACCTAAATATAAAAAGGAAGTTAGCAAGAAAATGCATGAATGATAAAACAGACTACATTTACTGAATAAAAGTCTGTTGATGATGATTAGTAATGAGGAACAGCAGCAACAACGATCTTACTACCCTGCAAAAACTACATGAGAAGCTTCTTTAGTTGTCACAAGTACGAGGATATAAGCAACTCTACCTTTACATGCCATTCACACCACAACTATCTAAGGACCCAAACGTTTCTTCCCAGATTGTTATGTCTTTTAAAAGATAAAAAAAATCCTCAGTATATTGGTTCTCATTGAACTGTACACCCGACTTTACCCATGTTTCCATCATCGTATGGAACTCAAATTAAGTTTATTGTAATCAACTTAAAGTGTACTTCAATTCACCACAAGATGATACTCATCCACCTGCAGGTCATTTCATATAATGATCTCGCTATTCTCCTTTGCTTTGTTTTTAATGTCACAAACATTCTACTTTTGATGATATAGTTTTATCTACAGATACTTCTATAGAGTCTATTACAAAAAATATATTCTTATCAAAGTCAGTGTAGTCAGTCAGTCGATATTTCTAAATTTTCTTTTATTCCAAAGGCCATTATAATATTTCAGAGTTTTAATGCTGTGATAAAACTTATTGCACTATACAATTGCCGTTTATGGACCTTATATAATTTAGAACCTCTTTTTAACAGGTTTTCAAGTTAAGTTAATGTTCTTAAGATTTGACCTATTTACCTTACCTACTTAATTTAATTTTAAAGCACTTTTAAGATTTAATCTTTTAATAAAATCAAACAAGAAACTATTTTATTTTAAAGTTTTTTACTTTGACGTTTACTAAGAAAATAAAAAGCAGTAAAACCATGATTTTATATTCTTGAACTTTGGCAACATTTTTTTAATCAATTTCTTAGAATTAGTAAGTTAGCTGCTCAATGGTAAATAAGGAGTACATCATTTTCATTTAATTATAGGTATTACTGAATTAATTTATACAATTATAAATAATTCATTGATGTAAGTATGTGTAGTACAACTCAATTGAATTCAAGCCAATTAAATATAGAAATAGTTTAATTAACGATTTAAATGTATTTATTTAATTTAAGAAAACAAAATATACATTTAGATGTTATATTAGATTCCCTGTGATAATATTGACTGAGTTCTTTCATCTGAAGAAGCTGCCGTGTGATGAGGTATTGCCAAACTTGTAATTTATTCAATTTTATTTTATAAAATATGTCTCGTGGAACAATTATAAATACTTATTATTTATTGCAAACAGACGCGTATACTAATTATTCCGAGAAGATTACACGTTTATACTTGGCTAATATCTATAAGTCTATTAAATAACTAAGTTCTGTCCAATTTTTGGTAGTGGACTTTAGCCTAATAGCCCTTACGACCGTTTCCGTATACGCGACTGATTGCAAGTGTAATTTACTGATTAGAGGATTTATTAAAAAATAAAAAGAATCATAAAAACGATGAAGGCGAAGTAAACCGTAAAAATCATTCTACTCCAGGTTGGGATCACATTCAGACAATAGATTCACTTCTTCGAAAAGGCGGCTACAAATCCGCTATTTCACACGATTTAAGACGTAGCATAAAATTGACCCGTTACCAGAGCGAGAAGATAACAATGAGTTATCACGACTACATGAACCATTGTAACAACCAGCGGTGCTAGCAGCTAGTGTGGGGGCGCCCGACCGTCGCGCCTCCACAAGTCGCCGCCGCCCCCTATTGCTACCCCGTCGCCACCGCCGCTGCCACATATCGAGCACCTCCTACGGTCGTCATGGTACAGCCGACGTACTCGTCACCACCGTATTTCTTACAACCACCCTTCATCGTACCGTCCGGCCCACTAACGACTGCGGGTGGCACCGCGTGGTGGGGCGGCCAACAACAGGATTATGTCCCACAACAACAACAACAACATCATCAGCATCACAACCATCTCCATCATCCCCCGCATCATCACCATCATCATCACCATAATTTCCATGTGTTACCCTTTACGGATGGGGCAGATAGGAACAGATATCGACCTTTGCCCGACGATCGAAAGTTCAACTGACACAACAGGGGACGCTGTCGTTTCGGAAAAAGAAAGGGCTAAAGTGCTGGAGATAATCTTGGAGAGAGGAAAAGCGAAAAAGTCTTTTTTCAACACCAAATGATAATTTAAGTTCGAATGGTGAATGGGTCAGATTTTCGCGTTTGCCTGTCTGCAAACAAATAGACACCCTGATGTCGTCTATGTGCTCGATAATACAGTTATGTACATGAGAGGTGTTATAAGTTAATAAAAGGGTTTTCATAAAAAAAAGCATTTCGAAACATCAAACTATAATTTCAGTCATGTATTCCAATTCCCCATAAATCTTATACAATGGTTACAAAGTTAACCGTTTTTTAAGTTATATTTTTAAGGTGTTTCGATATCCTTTTTTTTCCAATTAAAAATACTTATTGTGGATCAGATATGGGTACGTTTCTCTAATGAATTTATTAACAATCGAGCTAAGTTTAGCTCGTATTAGAATCATATACATATATTGCCATTATGATAATTACTATTATCACAATGGTAAAATTGCAATAGCTCTTGAGACTATGTTTAGCATTTTTCGGGGAATATGTTAGTTAAGTCAGAAAAAGTGCTCCATTCAACTTATTGTGTTGTATCTTTTTGTTCTTGTTTTGATTTTTTTGAATCATAACTAATTATTTGACCAATTATGAGTTTTTCAATTTTATTGCCTTTTTCTTGAGGATATTTTTATTTTTACAACGAATTTTTCTGAACGTATTCTTGTTAAATTATATTACTTGATTGAACAAAAGCGNCAAAATTTGATTACACGCATTTTTAAAAATTTATGCATAAAAAACGGAAAAGGATAAGCCTAATGTTCAATTTCTTTCAACTTAAAATTAAAAAAAGATTTAAAGCAGTTCTTTAAAAAAAGGAAAGCCACAAGGATGGTATAAATTTAAAAATTAAATGCATTTTCAATTATTAAAAATTACGTTTCTTACATTTGTGTCTTTCTATTAAATTCTCGTTTGTTAACAATCTTTAAAATAGTAGAATTAGGATTTAGTTTTTATTTAGAAATTACTGTTATAAAATTAAAGCTGAACTTTCATCCAATGACGAAAAGTACAAAAAAAATATTGCTAGAATTAATCTGTTCTTAAGCTTTACATATAGACGTATAAAAGACAATTTCCTGTTAATTAACAGCATGAATAAATGGTTTCTTTTATAAGCAAATACTTTTCAATTTCTTCTTTGCCCACTTATGTGTTTTATACCATTAAACATATTCCCATATACATATATAGTGACTAACATTATGTTTCGCGATTTATTTATTTAAACATCTTATGATTGTTGGTTATATATTTTTTTTGTGTTGACAATTACAAAAGTAATTAACATTAGTGATTTCGATTTTAAACCATTCCAGGTTCATATTAGTTAGTAAAGATATACACAATGAGAAAAGTTACTTTCGTAAAAAAGATTGATTGGTGGTAAATACTAAAACAATAATTTACTAAATTCCATTAGTAAAGTAAGAATTCATTAATTACTTTTGTTAATTATCTCAACACCAATAGAAAACGGGATGAAAAAATCACGCATGGAAAAGTTTTTTTTTTAAGTGGGAACATTTTTTTAATGTTCTAAAATCTTGATGTATTTTACAATTTAAAAGTATATTCCATTTTAGACCATGTTTAAAAGTAATATATAAATGTTACTGTTAATATGTAGGATCGTGATGGATTTACTTTATGATGATTGAAATTAAAGTGAATAGTTTTATTTACTTAAAAATAATACAATTAAAATTAGCTTTTTGTTTCTAACTACAAAAACATTAATATAATTGAAAATATTAGCTGTAACATTTATTATTTTATTGTGGAAATACGTTAGCTGTTTATTATATTCCTTATTGCAAGAGTGATCTATTTATGAAAGATTTTATTGATTTTAATAAATATGCAAGATATAAGACCAAAAGAATTATTATTCTAAAACTTACTATTATTAATTACTGTTATTTTTAAATCCCATTCTATCAAATATAGGTCACCTTGTATATTACATTTACCATTGTGCATTATTATTATTGTTGTACAATTTCAGTTAAATTTACGTGCTAATTAATGTTAATATTGAATTGCTGTCTTAATGTAAGGGCATGTCGGGAAATATAATTATTGTTAATAATGTAAAATTAGTGGTGGCATAAAAACTAATATTATTAGACATCCCATAATCCCGATTCTTCGTGTGATCATGTACTTAAAACATTTAAAAATTGAACGATTTTAATTAAATGTAAAGCTTCCACTTTCTATTGAAGGCAAATTGTATTTTTTTTTTTGGGAATCAACCGAATAACTTTCCATTTTGTAGTAAAGGAAAACATTTTTATAACGTTATTGTCGTGGTGCGAATTAAACTTAATGATGGAAAAGAAAAATAAAAATCACTGCCATTTTAGCTTCGTGGTAGTAATAATTTGATTATTCGATGTACTTTTGATCTCGTTGTTGCTTCATCCATCAAAAATAAAATAAGAAAAAATAAAAAATAAATGAAAAGAAATCAGACTTAGTAAGCATATGATTTTGCTATCCGTTTAAGATACTGTGATTCGGATGAGGGCAGCAACCGTTCCATGCCAGCACTAGTTATTAAAAGTCGATGAAAATCGAAGTTGTTAATTTGGTATAACTCAATAGAGTCTAGGTTGTCTAACAACAGGAGTGTCTCAAAATCAGGTTTAAGGGGACATTTTGCCAGTAGCTAAAAAAGTAGAAAAAATCATTCTAAATTAGATTAAAAATATAAATAGAGTTGGCATTTACAAACTAATAGTTTGGAAACCCAAATTTATTGATGTAAGACGTCTTTGACGTGTCCAGGAGGTAAGAAAACCGATTCACGCGTAGCAAGACAGGGCGACACTCTTGCACTGAACGACACTTCATTCGGCCAACCTCGTAACTCGTCGGTTCTTTTTACCCAGCCGCTGAAACTACTCAGGGAAGGCCGACTCAAGTGTGGCGTTAAATAAGAGTATCGACTTGTTTATTTTCATTTTAACTTCCTCCAATAAAGATCTGTACTAATGTTTCATTTCTGCCAGGTGTCCCATGGCGGCTATAATATAAATGTAGTTTTTTTATTTTATTTCCTTTTTAGGCACTGGGCAAAATGTCCATGTGCCTCTCACTCAGGTATACAGGGCTTAAAACGCCATTAGTGCAATATCCAGCACGCTACTATGTAAGTAATTAGCGGTACCTTTAAGTAGGGGTTAATAGAAAAGCGCTTGTCCATTCGCGTTAAAAACCGTGCCTATTTTAAGATGCTGGATATACAAAAGAAATAAAACAACATGCCATTTTCACTATTGAAGAGACACAACATCTAGTAATAATTTATCATCCTAACTTAAACAGTAATCACGATTTAAACATTGTTAGAGATAAGTCGTGTGCATTCTAGTTGGGTTTAAAGGTTGAATAATAAAAATACATTTTTTAAAAAGTTTTAATATCGTTTGTTTTCATTTCTTACAACTAATATGAACACTATCTAATAAGGTAACAGTTAGTATTACTTTTTTATTAGGTGTTATTTAACGATTTATCCAACTTTAAAAGTTCATTATTTACGTTAAACACTGAGCGCGCCTCTAAATGGGTCACAAGGGCACCTGCAAGAGCTTGTCCTAAGAAAATTGCAAACAAAATGTTGCCAATAGGTCTAGTTTTTGATTGCCAAAACTTGAATGCTTTTAATGGCTCTTTGGTCACATAAGGAACATCATAAGTACCATATCGCAATGCAAGCTAAATAAAAAATGAATAACTACATTATTGGGATATTATTTCAATTATAAATTCTTAATATACCTTTAACGTTTTATCTACTGTTACTTAAAAAATTAGCACAATTACTCACGGAAAAAGACGCAAATGGAGCTAACAAACTTGGTGCAACTACGCCTGCAAAAGTTTGAAATGCTGCTGCTCTCAATTGCAAACAGACTGGGCACTCATTTTGTAGAACAACCCCCCTTAGCACAAACTA
This sequence comes from Agrilus planipennis, assembly GCF_000699045.2. Taxonomy (NCBI): domain Eukaryota; kingdom Metazoa; phylum Arthropoda; class Insecta; order Coleoptera; family Buprestidae; genus Agrilus; species Agrilus planipennis. Next base: position 1,191,853 of record NW_020438922.1, read on the forward strand.
AAAAGCTTTTTAAATCAGAATAGAGAAAGGAAGTATCATTTAGTTTTGTAATGTATAAAACTATTACTTTATTATTATTAATTAAATGTCATTTGTTTTTATAATATATAAAACTATCGTTGTATTATCAATTTTAATTATTGTAATTACCTGATCATGGAAGAACAGACACGTAACAGAAGGAATTGTGATAGTTGAGAGATAGCTTGCAATTCGACCATATGAAAATAACCTTACTTTTAGTCTATAATGACTGTTTAAGTAACCTCCTACGAAACCACTTATTGCAGCTAATACAAATTTTCCATAACGGTACGCCCACCTAATTTTGTTAATAACACGAAATGATAATTGTAAACATTAAAAAGGATATAAGTACATACACATCGTTTCCTTTTTCCCAATTTTGTAAGATTTCAGTTTCGTACTTGAAGGCATCATTTTCAGTTAAAATTATTGCGTCCAAAGGCACCTCACTAAATTTAGTTTTAATCAGAGCCATTTATAACAACTTATTTATTTCATTCATTTTCTGAATAAAGAAAAAAACGTAATTTAAGGGAGGTTAAGTACATAGGGTTTCATCAGTTCTATGGAGTTCATTAACCTTGCGTACATTGAAACCATACGAAACGAATAGATAAAATTCAAATGTCAATTCATTTCATAGAACTTTATAAACTGCTGACATCTGTGTGCATTTATGAAAACGAGAGGATGCACATTCCTGTTTAACGAAGCGCACGTTGCGCACATCAAATTTTTGAAGTAAATAAACATCAGTTATGCCGCCATATTCTTAGTTAGATATACCTAGTTGATAATTAGGATAGTTCTTTAAATAGGTTTAAGAACTTATAAATAGGCTTAGTATAAGAATTCACTTTAAATTACAATGGAATTCAAGATAGAACCAAAAATGGAAGAATACGAGTACGGGTATGTAGAAATTTTCTAATTTCATGTTTCTCTCTAAATGACACTGGTGGCGCCTTTTATCACGTCATCTTAGCGGTCTCGAATTGACGGAAGTCGTTGAGCTGCCATTGTAGTTTGATAGTTTGGAAACAGTGTATGTAATTAAGATCCGAAATAACCAGTTAAAGCTGTTTAAGTGTAGTGATATTAGTTGTATAAAATATTATGCGAATGTTGAGAATACCACAAGAAATGGATGAAGATGAAAAAGGGTATCTTGAGTCCTTTCGTTAAATTTTTAGCATGGCTGGTTATGGCATGACTGCGTGTAATTTTAGGTCATTAATCGTGTATCAAGTAACACAATATTTTGCTAGTACTTTTGCAAAATGAGCCCCAAAACAGTATCTTAGTGAAAAATCAATAACGTTTGCACGTGTAATGATCGTTTCTATCCTGTAGAAGTTTCCATTGTATAGTTTGCGTTCACCGACCCCAAGCTCAAGAGCGGTCAAAGAACGAGTCGTTAAATATGCTACGAAATTTTAAAAAGATTTTCTAATTTTTATGTTGCAATTTACATTACAATTACTGTATCCGTGTTGGGTATACTTTTCTTTACCTTTTTATTAATGAATCTTACCGCCGTTTTTCTATTTATTACGAAATACGTATAAATTTCGCAATTTTCTTCTCAAGTGTGCCTATTTAGAACTTCTTAGAACAAGAACATAATATAAAGACTGTTATAAATACCGGATAATTCTCTAGTCTTTTTTTTATAAACCATAATTTTCACTTAATAGTGAGTACCTACTTATATTGCAAACAAAATTAAAACTTATTTGATGATGCAGAAGTACACGGCTTGGTATTTATTAATTAATTTTCAATAATGTTTCATGATACAGTAAACATTAAGATATAAAATATGATAAACATTCGTATTGTTACATTTTTAGCCACATGAGTACCTATTAATTAGCATTCTCGTTTAACCATTTATGTTCTCTATGCATAGTTTATAATGGTATCTATAAATGAATAATAGACTATTTTATATTGTTAACTTTTTGAAAATTACATATGGTTTATGTGATGAATCCATTTCAATCTTTAAATCGTTGAAAATGTAAGTAAATAGGTACATGCATAAAAGATGTTCCCAAATTGTAAATACGTATTAAATTTTCGAATATCAGTGATATATTTTTAATTATATAAATGGTGTACTTGCAACATACCTATTCTCCACTTTATAATACCTTCCTATGTTCTTATGTTTCAATTGTATCCCAAGTCGTTTTTAAATTATCTGAAACATCGTATGATCCACAATTTTATTTAAAAAGAATTTTTAATTAATAAAATAAATAAACAAGTAGTGTTACGTAGAAAAGAGTTTCGATTTTATTTGTTAGTTACAAATATTATCGATAAGTATATAGAGAAAATAAAAAAATCTATTTTAAGGAAACTTTTTGTTGGTGGTCTATCTTGGGAGACATCCCAAGACAATCTTCAAAGGTATTTTTCAAGATATGGGGAAGTTATTGATTGCGTTGTTATGAAGAATGCAGAATCAGGACGATCACGAGGATTTGGATTTGTGACTTTTGCAGACCCTGCAAATGTAAATGCTGTCTTACAAAATGGACCACATACTTTAGATGGAAGGTAAATATATATATTTCTAATTGTTGTTAATAACATCTACTACAGTACCTAATAATGTTACCATTTTTTATTCTTATAGGACTATTGACCCAAAACCCTGCAATCCGCGAACGTTACAAAAACCGAAGAAAGGGGGCGGTTATCCTAAAGTATTCTTGGGAGGGTTGCCTTCTAACATTACAGAAACAGACCTAAGGACATTCTTCACTCGCTATGGCAAAGTGATGGAAGTTGTTATTATGTATGATCAAGAAAAGAAGAAATCAAGAGGTAAACTGTTATGGTCTTGAATATTTAATATTTATTTCATAAAGGCAACAGCTTTAAGCCAATATGTAGTATGGGATATATTCTTATTGTGGATCAGATATGGGTACGTTTCTCTAATGAATTTATTAACAATCGAGCTAAGTTTAGCTCGTATTAGAATCATATACATATATTGCCATTATGATAATTACTATTATCACAATGGTAAAATTGCAATAGCTCTTGAGACTATGTTTAGCATTTTTCGGGGAATATGTTAGTTAAGTCAGAAAAAGTGCTCCATTCAACTTATTGTGTTGTATCTTTTTGTTCTTGTTTTGATTTTTTTGAATCATAACTAATTATTTGACCAATTATGAGTTTTTCAATTTTATTGCCTTTTTCTTGAGGATATTTTTATTTTTACAACGAATTTTTCTGAACGTATTCTTGTTAAATTATATTACTTGATTGAACTAAAGCGTTTCNATTTCGTAAACTTAAATGGCAAACAGGTACTTTATAACTTAATTATATTTTTATGTATCGTATGCTTTTTTTCTTATTTCTAATTGGATTTATTTTAATAAACTATCTGTAGGTGGAGATTAAGAAAGCAGAGCCTCGAGACGGTTCGGGAGGTAATAAGATGGGGGGCACTGATGCCAGTAACTGGGGTCCCCCACAGGCACCAATGGGTATGATGCAAGGCCCTAACGGTCAAATGGGAGGTCCTCCAATGAACTTAGGGGCACCAATGGGCCCTAATATGATGCAGAGTTATCAAGGGTGGGGCACATCACCTCAGCAGCAGAGTTATCCAGGTTACGGGACACCATCTGGTCCTGGTTCATATCAGGGCTGGGGTGCGCCTCCCGCCCCCCAAGGACCTCCTCCTCAGTGGGGTAACAACTACGGAGGACCTCCTCAACAACAAGGCTACGGATCTTATGGAAATCTTGGTGAGTTAGTCAAATGCCAATTAAAAATGTCTTCACTTTTTTATCTTTGATTAAATAGTTTTGTCAAAACAAAAAACCATAAATGGAGACCTTGACATTAAATTTGGAATAGATCGTTATTTAAATTTCTAAAAACTTGTATTGTTCATAATTTAGAATTAGTTTTGTTTAAAACGTACCTTGTATTAAAATCACGTTGATTTGTATTTTTATATTTTATAAGTTGTAAAGTTAGGTATTGTTTTACAAATTATTTATTTAATAATATAAATCACTTACTTTGCTATGCAAATTAAAGTTATTTATTGATCACTAGAATTATTAAATAATAAATTAGAAATTACGATTAATACTAAAAATTTCTGACACTTTTCAATGCGTTGAATGGTATTGCAGAAAATAGGTCATCTAGCAAATATTGTCAACAATCTCTATATACTGCTATTGCAATTCACAATTCAGAAATGCATTAATCAGTTTTTTTTTGTAAACGACGATGTGCACACAGAATTCGTGTTACTGCTGATGGTGCCCATTAAACTAAAATATGCATTTCGAGTTGCTGATAAATGAAGAAAACCACTTTTAGTTACAATTTTTCACTAAGAGTTCGACGAAATAGTTTCTTACATTAAATATTTTTCCTTTTTTTTTAATAATCCCTTTGTCATACCTTTCCTATCCATAATGGTATTGCTCTTAACATTCATACATGCAATGTACTTTTCAGTGAACAAGTAAATTTCAACTTTACAACTTTTATTTGATTTCTGAAGTCTGTAATCGCTGGTTCATGCTTTCAAAGAAATATATTAAAACGTGGATTTTGAATATTATTTTTTTCTACCACGAGTCCTTCAACAATACGTCACATTAAAAATCTGTTCTAATTTTATCGACATAATCATAAAGAAATTGGAATATTGTCGACGACTGTACCGTCTTTTTTGTTATTTCTCATTGTTGAAGGTCCTGGTACGGGAAGCGGTGCTAACTGGAATAGTTGGAATATGCCGCAAAACAACCAGTCGACTGGCCCTTCAGGTGAGTCCGAAACCGAAAAAGAAAAGTGTACTTTCTGCTTTGTGTTCAAAATTAACTTAACTCAATCGATGTTTATAAGTTGTTTCTTTTTTTTGCACTAGAAATTATTGTTTTTATTTTTGCAAAATTAGAAGTAGCTGATCTGCTTAAATGAGATAAAAAAGTTAATGTTTTATGGTTTAAAAGCACAAGCATTAACCAAATAGCCTTCGCTGAGAAATAACAAAAGTAGATATGTATGCACGGTTTTGGAGTAAAGTTCAGACAATTATTAAATTTTACGACAACGTGTAATTGTGAGAGATAATGTGTAAGCATTATACAGAATTCTTGGTTTTAACTTCTCCACAAAAAGGAAATTCCGCAAAAATCACCAGACAAATTTGTAACCCAGTGTACATCAAAGCCATTCTAAAGTTATTATGCTTTTAAAGAACAGTTCTTATTATCCCCAACAGTTACTTCCTTAAATGTTTACTTCCACTTATCAAGAGATAATTACCTCCCTATTGAACTAATAAGTCGTAAGTTCAATTTTTCACTATTTCATTTTTAAGTATGTCAGGTATGAGACTTCTCCCATTTTCTCGTCTTAATTCCTTCTTTTATCTCCTTTAGTTTTTTGTCCTCACCATTTCCCACCAATTTCTTCCCTTTTTGAAAACGAATCATCCTTTCCATTGGAAAGTTTACACTAAATAAGTTAACTCGATTTTCAATTGATTTCTTTGTCTGATTCAACAAATTCAAATAATTTGGAGAAATTTGTTATTTATGATACTTAATAAAGATTAATACCTAATAATTTTTAATCTGTAGAAGATTGGACATTAATTCACATTAATGTTTAAAAATTATTAAATTCAAGTAAATTTAAATGAACTTGTCAAAAGTACGAAATATTCAGAATTGCAAGAAGATGAAGAAAAATATAGAAAATACTTTATGAATCTTGGATCTTTGCTGTTTGTTTTATTTGAAATAACAAATAATTGTGCAAACCAGAAAAGTGCTATTATCACAATTGGCAGATTGATTAATTGCATAAGTGGAAAAAGCAAAGTTTTATATTCTCTTTGATTTAAAGTAATACAGATTATTAAAAAAAAGGGTTCCCTCACTGCAAGCATAAACTTTGAACGCATTCTGTACGATATTTAAAACTTTTTACTTCCATATACCCCATGAAAATAATTGTATCGTTGAAAATGTTTTGGTAAAATAAAGCTCTTTGGGGTCGTTTATAAATTGCTATGAAAGGAAGAATCCTATATTTGCTAACCCTCTTTTACAACAAAAAAGTTTAAAATTTAAAAAATCGCTTTATTGTCCATAGATTAGTGCTTGTCAAAAAGTTGCACATCATCGAAAAGAGAGTGTAATAAACACATTTTGATGTGCATTAGATTGAAGTAGTTGCTCATATCATAAAATTAATTTTTAAGGAAATTTAACTTACGTAAGTGTAAGCTCCCCCTCCTCCAAGTAAAAGTTCATAAAGTTATAATGGACTTCTCCCTCTGCAATCCTTATGTAATTTATAAACGACCTCGTTGCACTGTTACTACTTTCCTTAATATAATGTCATTATCAAAAGTAGTGACAGCGCAAAAGGAACTGTTAATATCAAATATCAATAAGTAAAATTCAAAACTATAAAATTCCTGAAAACGTTTAGGTTCAAACTTATCCTATTTATCCTTTTTTTTATCTTTATTCATGATAGGGTACTAGTGCACATTACAACATTGTGATCGTTATAATTAATAAGAATGGTATTGTAATGTGGCTTCGTTATCCATAAACGTTATACTAAATTATTAGTCTGACGCTTGGTCTAATTGTTGCTGACAGGTTATCTTGCAGGGGACATGTATTCCCGACAACAGTCGGGCCCGGGTGCACCGACCACTCCTACTGCGCCTCACAACATGTCCTCGACGAATGCGGCCAACTCGAAGCCCGGCTCGGACTATTCTGGCTACAGCTACGGCTCCTACTCGGCCGACCAGTCCAACTACGGCATGCAGCCGAGGTCGTACGGCAGCGACGCGGCAGGATCGCAACTGGGCGGATACTCGTCGCAGCCGCCCAGCGCAGGTGCTAAACATTTCAATGATTTTAAGGAGTGGCCCAGTTCCTGACAACCTTTCGACAACAACAGCGACGCGTGCTCGGCCGCTATCGCCGTTCCCCCAGCCTCCCATCACCACATGATGACGACGACATCCAGTCGTGTTCTCAAGACCGTGTACGTAAACGGCGGTGGGGGGGTCGTCGCTAACAAAGGGTTGGGGGGACCGTTGCAACAGACGGTTCCACCGACCATACCCGACGATCTTGCCTACGTCGACGACGATCAACAACACAAACATAACGGTCGGAAAGAACTATCGGCTTGTCGATCCGAGGGAGGAGGTGGAGGAGGAGGCGTGGGATCGGCGACGTCCAAGCACGCGGCCGCTGCGAATAACATGAATAATAATAACAATATTAATAATAATAATTTACCTAGTAACGTGAACATGTGTTGGAAACGTGTCGGCCTGATTAATCCGAAGAAAACAGCCGGACTGGTCACTCCCGTCAAACTCAATTACTCTGATTATTCTATCAAATATAG
>NW_020438922.1:1199351-1201147 GCF_000699045.2 Agrilus planipennis
TAGACAGACATATATATATATATATATATAAACAAATTCTTCCTTTTCTCCCATCTAATATTTCGTCTCTTTAACTCCTCTCACTCGTAATTTACTCCCGTTTGTGTCATTCATAATATTTATGACCGATGCTCTTTTTTTATTATTTCAAATCTAAAGTGTTACGAAGCATCTTTTTGTCTATGACATCTAATCTAAAAAAAATCTATGTACCTCTGCTTGATGGATACGTGAAGGTCATAATTATCCGTATAGATTTTATAACTTTTGATTTGGGGCACCGGTCATTTACATACACATAATTCTTTTCTTTTGGGACACGCTGCAAATATTGCGTATGTTGCTAACTTTTATGAATTATGCACTTAAATGGCACACGGACTGCCATTGGTACACCCATGCGCAGCTGATTATATTGTCAATGTTCGTAACTGTTAACTGATTGCCCTTTAACAAATTAATATTCACGAGAAGCAGGCGTCAATGTCTCTGTCTTGTGTAATTCAAAGGTAGCGATGTCAATTTTTATTTAACTTCAGTCGGTATTATTCCATTTTTTTTTAAGTATTGTTTGAGTTTTGTTTTAGTTGGTAACTTCAACTGTTACGTAAGAATATTTAGTGAAGCTTTAGTCGTTGTCCTTACATATATAATAAGATATCGAATAGCTGAGTGAAATTTTTTAAGTACAATATGCGTACCTGAAGGAAATAAGAATAATAATAATTTAAATGAGAGTTTAAGAAGAGTTAAAATTATTAGTGATAGTGTTATTAGGTACTGTCCAAAATGGCGTAAGGTTTCATTCTCAGTTATAGTTGATAATCTGTAATTCCCTAAGAAGAGTTAAATATTGTAGTAGGAAATAACTAAATATTTTTTCTATTAGTACTAATATTGTAATTCATTAATTCTTATTATTCACCTAATAGTTAAATATAATTAAATATTTGAAATGGTAAAATGTTATGTAGCAGGAACTTGTTTGAATTTCTTTCCTTGACGTATCAGGGTAGGTAAATCAATTTATCATGGTATATACATAGTTTTTACGAGCATTATTTCTTCGACTTAGTTCAACTTGTACTAAGTACTATATATCCGATTTTATCTCTGCATAATTCAATCAATTTATTCAAAAAAAAAACATAAAATTAAACTCGCATCTAAGATTATTTCATAGTTTCACAATGTATTTGCTTTATATTATTGTGTGAAACCTGCATTTGGATTGTTGTTAAAAGTGTTCTAGCAGTTACTGTTTATTTACATTCAAGGAGAGAGTAGGTCCAAAACATATTTTTATGCATTTGGAGGGAGTGGCTATTTTAATAATGGGAGACTATACACCCACTTCACTTCATGCATATCACCCAATGCATCTGTTTAAGTGTAAGTTAGTTTGACATAGATGCAATTTGTATGGCTTCTTAATTTGATCTAATCGTAAGTACAGTAATCGGCTTGAAATTGACTTATATACAGTATTTTGATATCGCTACCAATTCCAATGAGTAAATATGAATGCTTTTAAATGATAAAAGACAGGGACATTAGATGGAGATCTCTCGTTATAGCAATTAAAATTGTCAGTGCTCTTGCTCTTAGATGTCGTCGTTCAGTGTTCTTTACTTCTAATTGTTATAATGATTACTATTTTTTTTTTTAATTTCTTTTTCATAATTCTCGTTCCACAACATTTGGATTGTTTTGTTCTTTTTTTTTGTAGACGTTGGTCGTTTCGCCCTGTCCCCCTTCTTGGAATAATTTATTCGTAATTGTAATATATAAATAAT
>NW_020438922.1:1201927-1207586 GCF_000699045.2 Agrilus planipennis
TGTAATATATAAATAATAATTAATAATATATTAATTATCAAATATATTTATATAGATGATATCTCGTAAGTACAGACAGACAGAAGTGTTGACTATTTCTAAGCACCGCTCAAGTTGTTTAATAGAATATAGGTGAAAAGTAGAGTAAAGTGAAGAAATTTTTTACCTCATATAACACTAATAATTGTTTACTCGTGTGCGTATAATAATTGCCTTGTAGAATGCCTGCTGAGTTTCGTATCACCGAAGTGATTCATAATTTTTAAGTTAGTTAGTGCGTATTATCACTTAAAAATAATCGTATGGTAAGAAGCAAAGTCTGCATTTAAAGTGTCACTTAGTATATTATTATTACTACTACTACTATTACTACTACTATTATTACTACTGCTACAATAATTATTGTTTTTTTTTTACTACTTGTTGTACATTTTTAATGAATTTAAAGAAACGTCTATCGCTTTAAAGAAATCTATGAATAATAATAACTATCGAATGGTGAGATGACGATGTAAAAGTAAAGAATAGTAGGTAATAAAAAGTAAAATNTCTAGTCCTGCGGTGTTTTTATTTCATCGTTAGAGACGCGCATTATTATTGTCTGTAAATAGAGTTTTAAATAAGGCGGATTAATTAAATTTAGAGATGCAAAATTATTCCTATGAACCAGTGGGCATTCTGTTATAATAAGGTTGATAAACTTATATTGAATTTTTACGAGATAAAGTTGATAAGGTTATTTATAACTTATTTATATACTACTATTTACTACTACTACTACTACTACTACTACTACCTAAACGATACAAATTACTTAAGAACCCAAACAGTAATAAGTTTATAAAATATGTAAGTGTAACTAAGTCTGGCTGTACTGAGTAATTGATAAGAGTAAGACTAACGTAACTTTTATTATTGAGAAAAAAACAAACAAGGAACAAAATGACTTCTATAGTTATTAAAATAAAAAGACCTATTTAATGCTATTATTATTAATTTTTTATTATGTGCTTAACAGGACACCGTTTGCGTAATTTACAATTGAAACACAATTTTGTTTTTCCCTTACAAGGTAAAAGTGCATTTTTGAATTTAACAACATCAAATGTCATCTGTAGATATACGGTCCGTACTTAGACCAATAATCCTTATTTTTATTTAAAAAAAAACTTAATTCTTGTATGGCCAGTGCCTGTTAATTGACGTAATGGAACATGGAAAGTACAGTGATGTTACCTTGTCATCTGAGTCCACGCCGAGAACAAAATTATTCGTAAGTGCGGCACTGATATAGCCGTCATTTGCAAACGACGTCTGGCCCTTAATAATCCGTTATTTCTAAATAACTTGCAAATGATTTTCAAATTTTTAGTCCGTATTTTATATTTTTTATGGAGTATTAACTTTGAATCTTCGAATATTGCTATTTTCAAAAAACGTTGAAAAAAATGTNTTGTAAGTGGCATCCACCTATAAAATAGTTAGAATTAACACGCATTTAAATAAGGGTAGAATTTATTATCATACATTTATTCTGTAGATAGAACAAGTGCGAAGCAATAAGAAACGATAAATAATTCTTTAGGTAAATTCATATCATTTTTACCTACATTCGGTAAATTTTAACTAAACAAAGTAGACCATATTTGTGTTGTTTCATTTTTTTAATATAATTTGCAATATTTTTTTGGTGTTAATTAATTAATCATCTTGGCTTTTAAAATTGTTTTCAATTTAACGCAAACGGTGTTGAATACAAGTGAATAAATAATAGAATAGGTTTTGAGGAGGTACATCGTATAATAGTGAATAGTTTATTTTTCTTTGGAATTTTTTATCTTTATTGCCTCAATTTAATGAAAGTAATTATTAATTGTTTTTTAAATATACGTCGTTTTTAACAGTAAATGCTGCTGTTCTTTATAAAGGCTCGATAAATTTTTGTTGACTTTTTGTTAATTAATTCTGAAGAACAGTGTTACTAGATTAAGCATAGTATGCAATAATTGATTGTTTATAAACTGAATTCTGCTGCTATTATCTACTTTAGGTTTCATTGTGATTTAATTTTTAATTACATTTTAGCACTTATTCGTTTAATAGTCCAAGTTGAGGCCAATAATATAATACTACAATACAAAAAAAGTGGAAAACAGTTTTATTATAGATTGTAAAAAAAGCTGAAATTAAATTTTTTGAAATTGATGTTATGTGGTACAAAGATTATTAAAATTTTAAAGGGGTCTAAATTTTTTTATTCAGCGTTCCTAATTTCTTCTCAAACGAAGATGTTCAATCTTTTTTTATATTTTCAGTTGTCAAAAATTACAGTAGAGCTGGCATTTATTTCGTGAAAGTTCATAATTCCATTTGTTTAAATTAATAATGCAACTTGTAACTTTTCACAATTTATTCTTTAGTTACATTGTAAAACTCAATTAAAGTTGATGAAGCTGCAGTGTAGCGAAACAGTAAAATTGTCGTTCCAATTGAAAAAATACAATGCAATAAAAGGTTTACAATTTGTATTATTTGTTTAGACAAATTGAATTGTTAATTATTTATTGATTGCAATAAATATAGTAAAACTATTTTTCAAAAAGTGATGGATATTAAAGACGGCCTATAGTTTTAATACTTCCTCAATCACGTGACCTGATCTAAATTTAATAATAATAATAATAAATAATGTTGAATTAATAATTTTTGAAGATTTGGACTTCGACTATGGACACCCTGCAACACATTAAAAGTGACTGAAAAAAAAAATGTAAATGATAGTAGAGTTGCCTTTGTTGATATTGAATACAAACAAATAACTGTCTGTAATTAATGAATTGCTAGTGTAGCTGTTATTGCTTCTTTTTACACTTAATTTAAAGTAAATGAGAAATTATTATTATTATTATTATATTATCGTAAAGAATTGCTAGTTTGAGTAAAAGAAAGTTCTGTCTGTCTGCGCCACCTGTGTCTCTCTAATCAAAGTAGTTGAAACATTATTAATCATAGTTAATATTAACCAACAATTACTATTACTATTGCAAACTATTATTATTGCTATTATCAGTAATGATTATTATCCTCATTTCTAATGGATATTGTTTCCCTCTTTTATTATTTTTTTTTGGTTTGCAAAAAGTTTTTAATGACAATCTCGTAGTAAGCAATGTTCGATTTCGTTTTGTGTAATATTTAATATAATATGCACTTGTTCGTTTAAAGAAGAGTAATTGGTTCTTCCATTATTATCATTGCGGTTCTGGAAATGCGTTTTACCTTTTGATCTTTTAGTTAATTTTTATTTTTGTTCTTTTTTTATCGTCAGTCCAAATTCGTTCGATTAACAAATGAGTTTAATTATTACAGGAGAACATGCCGAGTCATTATCACGTAGTTACACCTTTTCGATGGGAGGTGCTAAACTGAACTTGTTTCCGGTACAATAGGGTTTTTATTATGAGTGGCATTTGTGTAGGATTGCACAACACACAAAAAAAACACTGACACACGAATGTTAGTTCCCCATCTTACTACTACTACTACTACTACTACTCCTACTACACAAACTCTACGAAGAAATTTGTTGCGTTGTTTTTCTTTTTAGAAAATTTTACATTATTGTTTTTTGTCTCTTATTAACGCAATGTATCCGATAAGCGACTGTCCAGTTCTGATTTTTTTCTTCATTTTGAACTTTTGTTTTTATTGCAACCCATACATGTTTTCATTTTCATTCTTCATTAACTTTTCGTAACTAAGTCTGATACGTCTTGTGTTGAATAACATCAAAAACATTTCGAATTTAAAAAATTGACTTCATTTGAATTGTACAATATGAAAATCAGAATTTAACGGTCGTTTTTGGTGTCCACATTCTTTTTTTTTTGGTGTGTTAGTGTTTCTTAAAAAAATATATAAATCATGTTCAAAACGTACGGGTAAGTGAAGTTGTTCATGCTGATCATTTTAGGTAATTGAATTTACACAGAAAAATGTTGAATGTGTTAAATTAGGTTTACCGTGGTAACTTTGTGCTAAATATATTTTATTATCGATCTAATCTAATCGATACAAATCGCGACCAGATCGTTGTAAGTGGCATCCACCTATAAAATAGTTAGAATTAACACGCATTTAAATAAGGGTAGAATTTATTATCATACATTTATTCTGTAGATAGAACAAGTGCGAAGCAATAAGAAACGATAAATAATTCTTTAGGTAAATTCATATCATTTTTACCTACATTCGGTAAATTTTAACTAAACAAATAAGTGATAAGCCAATTTTATTGAGAAAAGAAAACCAACACAAAATATGAATATCTTCTCATAAGTAATTCTTTACCGTTAGATGAAAAGATTTTTGCCTTATTTATTCTTACATATGTGTATATATATCACACACATTTTTCCAATTGCATTTAATTGATAACTATTGTAACAACAATTAATTATATTGCACATTCAAAATTTACCACTTAGTTTATTCAGCAATTCAATTATTATTGCCATTAAAAGTAATTTATACAACACTATTATTTTTATTAACTTGTGTGCATTTTGTGTTACATTAACTTTTCATAACTAACTTTTTATGCAGCTACATGTGTGAATTTTTTTGTAAAAGAAATTTTTCACCTTTAATGTAGTAATAACGCTTCACGACGTTAAGGGTAGTTAAAAAAACTCACTTAACAACTAGTTCTTTTTTGTGAGCAGTAGAAGTACTTAAACTAATTAAAAAAAGACTTTTAATTAAACTAATTAGGTTTATTTGAATTCAATTGCATTTGACACTGTTACTACTCCTACGGGACGTTGTGGGTATGATCCTGTAATAATTAAATTTTGTTCACGTCAAGTACAACAGTTTCCAATAAGAATTATTGTCTAACGGAATGTCTGATAACGAGAGTAAAAAATTGTAGGAACTCTAATATAATTAAGCACTATGGTTTCCAAATGCCGGGTCTGAAAAGTTATTCGGGACTTTGGTAGATTCAAAATTTCCAGTCTCGGTAGTAACCCCGAAAATATCGAAAATGGTATCGAAATCGAAATAGTGTACTTTACAACAAATTTTCTATGAAAATATAGCAGTTATGGAAATCAAATATTTTTATTTGAATTTCGGTAGTAAAAATGATAAATGAAAGTCGAAAGAAATATGACCACAGTAGATAGGTCGCGTTGATATGTTGATCATCCGCTATGTGCTTATTACTTAATCGTAAATTTCAAGACTTTAGTTGCAGGACTATTTTTGACAAATTTTTGGGTAAAATACCGGGACTGGGAACCCTACCAAGCGCGTATTTTTTTGTCATTTGTTTTACTTTTTTTTAAAATTATTAATAGTAGAAACACTCGTTGGGTATATTTCGAGTTAAAAGTTTGACGGATCATCGTTTCTTTTCTAATGCTAAGTTTCATAAAATATATTAGGCTTGTGCATAAGTATAGATAAATTACAGTTGTTGCAGAATCCTACTATATTTTATGAGCTCGTTGGCTATTAAAAAAGCTATGGTGTAATAACTTTGTATGCCATGAGTATTGAAGTTGGGCCGAAAAGAAATATTTTTTAATTGGAAATATGCGCGGGGTATCTCTACCCATAGTGTCTTGAAGTCTATCTGAAAAAAAAAGATATA
>NW_020438922.1:1211944-1213521 GCF_000699045.2 Agrilus planipennis
TTCGGGACTTTGGTAGATTCAAAATTTCCAGTCTCGGTAGTAACCCCGAAAATATCGAAAATGGTATCGAAATCGAAATAGTGTACTTTACAACAAATTTTCTATGAAAATATAGCAGTTATGGAAATCAAATATTTTTATTTGAATTTCGGTAGTAAAAATGATAAATGAAAGTCGAAAGAAATATGACCACAGTAGATAGGTCGCGTTGATATGTTGATCATCCGCTATGTGCTTATTACTTAATCGTAAATTTCAAGACTTTAGTTGCAGGACTATTTTTGACAAATTTTTGGGTAAAATACCGGGACTGGGAACCCTACCAAGCGCGTATTTTTTTGTCATTTGTTTTACTTTTTTTTAAAATTATTAATAGTAGAAACACTCGTTGGGTATATTTCGAGTTAAAAGTTTGACGGATCATCGTTTCTTTTCTAATGCTAAGTTTCATAAAATATATTAGGCTTGTGCATGAGTATAGATAAATTACAGTTGTTGCAGAATCCTACTATATTTTATGAGCTCGTTGGCTATTAAAAAAGCTATGGTGTAATAACTTTGTATGCCATGAGTATTGAAGTTGGGCCGAAAAGAAATATTTTTTAATTGGAAATATGCGCGGGGTATCTCTACCCATAGTGTCTTGAAGTCTATCTGAAAAAAAAAAGATATATATATTTAAAGAAAAAATTCATAATCAATAAACACACACACACACACGAATATATATTAATATACATTAAGCTGATTTAAGTAACTGTTAATGTACCTCTAAGTTAGCCACAGTTATGAACTGATAGTGGTTAATTATTATAAATTGTATTTTATATTACAATATACTGGTGTAGTTAATTCGATTGTTAGAAATAAAACTATTAATAGTTAAGTAAATTTAGATCAATTGGACTGATGTACAGATACATTAATAAGTTTTAAAATATTTCACAATAAAAACGTTTAAATAAGAAATAATTACTTAGAACTGAAATAGTGCAATTTTGAGTGATCTTATAAGTAAAAAATTCTCTGTGTGATGTCCTGTTGTGTGTTTAAAATCTTTTTTGTTTATTGACTAATTAATTATCAAACCGAAATTCTTTTAAGTATTAATTTTAGCAAATCAGCTGCATTTTGGTGCAGATACCACAGCTGCCTAGCATTTAGTATGATTTTTGCTCAAAATTTTCTGTGCATTTAATGTAGCTGTCACAAATGGTCGTGACAATAATTATTATTGTATATTAATTATATGAGTGTGAATTCTGCGATCGTTCTCGTCCAGGAATGCCACATGAAATGTTGGTGACGAATAAGTGATTAAATATATATTTTTTATTTAAATATAAGGTTGTTCGGAAAGTCATTTCGTTTTTTCCCGGCAGAGGATTTAATTGTATTCTTTTGGACCCAACTTCACATTTAAGCCGTATAATTTTTATATGCTTTGAGAGCTCATATAGCAAGGCTTGTGTGTGAAAAATTCCAATTAATTCTACGCAGTAGTTTTTGGTTGGTGCCCTTTTAAATATGGAGAGCGATAAGCAGCATTTTCGACATATCTTACTGTTTTACTACAG
>NW_020438922.1:1213871-1222761 GCF_000699045.2 Agrilus planipennis
TAATAACGAGATGTTGTTAAGTATTGTAAAAATTGTCGAGGTCTATCAATTTAGAAGTAGCAGTTGTTATTATGTGGTTTTGAAAATGTCAGTTTTAATAGTAGTGCATTTTTATTGGGGTAGTTGAATATATTTAGAGTGAATTACTTTAGAATTAACCAAGTGTATTATATAATATAAAATATAACATCATTATCTCATACCATTGGATAATGATTAAAGTATGAATACAGTTTTCTATTTGTATGATTCAATTCCTTTTCCTTAGTTCTTAAGCACTAACAACATGCATATTTTTCTAAATATTTCATGTATAAACTTACTATTTTTAATAGATTGAGTAACATTTTGATTTATTGACTAACAACTGACAAAAAACGAAATTTTTAAACTAGTAGGTTGGACATTACATTTTCTGAGCTAGGCAGCAGTACTTTTCATTCTCTTTATATTTTGCAAATACAACAAAAAGTTCGGTCATACTTTAGCCTTATAGTAATTTTATGAGTTTTAAAAATTGATCGACTTTTCTCGATTAATTCAGTCATCTGAGGTATAATTGTATTTTTTGTAATAACAATAGCACTCAAAATTAAAAAACGGGTATTAAAGGAAATTGAATTTAAATAAGATGAAAATTTTCGTGGAATATCGCTAAATAAATTATATACTTACAAAATTTGTAGATTAAAACTTCGTATTTTACTAAACAAAAATTATTCTAAAATGAAAACATTGTTTTTGCAATACACACCAGATAAAAAATAAAATGTTTTTCAGTTTTGAATTCAGATTTTTTATATGAAAAAGTAAAATCAATGCGAATAGTCTTCAGGAAAAGAATATTTACTAAAACTGATATCAAAGTAACTACTGTTTTTGTTGACACATTAGTGGAGTTATCATCTGTAAAAATTTTATTCGAACAATTAAAATACTGTTGATATTTGGCCAGCATTCTTTCATAAATGGATATTACTCTTCATTCTGAAGTTGAAATTTTGAAATCCTACACCACTGTTTGAGTGATATATTATTGAAGTTCAGGGTATAATCAAATATTGCTTACTATCAGTTTGTTGCGAGATGACTGTAAAAGTAGTTAGGAGCAATTAAGTGTATAAAAAAAGGATAATCTGTTAATGTCGAAAAGGGCGTTATATAGAGGAGTTTCAAGAGCTACAAACACTTAAATGCTAGCTTTACTTTTTACAGTTCATGGATGGCTATTAAATTACAAAGTTTAATTGTTTTGGATCTGTCTTTGTCGTCCTGTGTTGTTTATACATTGTCCAACACCCCTTATCCTCTGACATTCCAGATAAAAAGCTCGACCCTAGTCAAAATTCCTCCTCCTATACCATTTGCAGGCCAGCTCCTGTGATTAAAGCTAAACACCATGGTTCATGTCTCACAGGTGATTATACAGCAGCAGGCGGTGATGTGTATGCCGGTGGACCGCAAAGGGGAAACGTGTACAGTACACCCTCTCAATCATACCACCCGTATAGACGATAAACAGCCACCTTCATTCTGCGCTCGTAATTACCGAATAAAATTAAATTTGCGTACCTACTAACTACTACAAAACATATGGTATTTTTTGTGTTGTCTGTTCTGTAATATAAATGGCACACGTATTCAGAAAAAAAAAACTACAATTTCTTTATTAGATATTTTGTACTTTTAAGTATCTCGGACTAGACAGTTCTACGCGTTCTGTAGTTATGTGGTTAGTATTTAGGTTCTTTCATATTATTATTAGTAAAGTGGTATTTTCTCTATACAGTACATTAATTTGTTTTTTGTACTTTTCCAATTGCTTTTATAAATTACATATATTATCAAGCTTACTGTATAACTAAATTTAAATTGTCGTGGTGCGTTCACAACAAATGAATAAATGGTCTTAGAATTTAATTTTTTATTTATTTTCTATTAAATATAATAATACTTCCTTTAAAATTTAAAAAAGGGCGTACAGGAGAATCAGTGGCATCCTAGAAGCAGAAACAAGAGTGTAGAGAGGCAGAGGAAGACTTTCATCAGGTTACTCTTTGCAAATTATGAAGGATATGGGGATGTTCTAGATTTCAAGAAAGCGAAGATTGACTCAGCATAGTTGAGGTACGTCTACTGTGGATTGACGACCATATGGCGTTAAAAGCAGGCAGGCTCCCGTTTTCTATTAGTCGCTTTGATAAAGGGAAACTAAGTCCGGGCGGCAAAACGAAGCGAAGTCTTCAGTCTGCTCAAATAGTGGACATTTTGTAAAAAGTAAATCATGTAATGGCTGACATGCAACGTTTTGTGTAATTGCAATAGAATGATAATAGATGAATAGGTATTGGTACCTACGTTTCTATTTTGCATACATGGGCCTCCAGAACTGCATATTATATTTACAGAAAGTATTTTGACTGTTTGGGATTTCATTGAAAAGGACTTTTCGAAGTTTGGAAGCTCACCAGGATGAGAGATCCGGGGTGACCAATCCCTCTTATTCTACCACTGCACTCTGGACAAGTGCCCAAGGTACCGTAATTGATAATCATGAATGCTGCCAGATTATCAACCAATAACAGATATTAGCGTTAAAAATACTTATCAAACGATAATTACTGTCTCTAATACCTATTTACTTATTAACTTGTAATAAACAAGCGACCTAACAGTGATAACACTGTCTTCCTATAAGATGATTCCCCTAAATAACTTTATGTAGCTAATAGAAACGCAATAGCTGAACCAGACCGATCCAAGCAAACCATGGACATAACATTTAACATAAATAACTTTATGTAGCTAATAGAAACGCAATAGCTGAACCAGACCGATCCAAGCAAACCATGGACATAACATTTGATCGACGGGGATTCCCCCTTCACGCTCATTTTCTGTATGTTCGGAACTGAAGATTATGTCGCCCTTGTTTTACTTATGTTTACAACTGCAATTACAAGGTTTCGTAGAGACATAGTCGCCGATATTTCTTTAATTTGTTGATAACACTCATAGTATTCCCTTGGTGCTATTATATTATTTTTTTAAACTTTTGATAAATATCCTTTTTAAAAAATTGCAGGAGGGACTTTGAATGATATTTTGAAAGCGGAGCTTCAAAACGAAGAATGATGAATAAAAAATATAATTAGGTTTTTAATAAGCCTCTAACGAATAGAGGATTCTCAATTTTCATTCAAAAAAGTCATCCCTCTATTCTTTGAGTGTGTATGTATTATTTCGTTGTTTGTATACGTTCACTTACTACAGATATGTATGTAATCAATGTGTGCAGTGTAGAAGTTTCAGTTAGTTCATGTTGTGCGTACGTTCAAATAGGTAGTAGGTGAAAGTAAAACAGGTGTTTAAAAAAATGAATAAATTGTTACGATCTCGTTGTTTCTTTAAATGAACTGCGTAAAAGTTATACTGAAATTGCAACTATCTTCATTAAAGGTAAGATTTTATTCATTTAATTTCTGAAATTACTTAACAAAGTTATCGAAAACAAAATAATGTTGTCCTTAAAGGTTATGTTTTCGATTTGTTTCTACAATGTAACAGATAAAATAATATATTTCATTAAATCCAAGTGTGAAGGTAAAGGTAATTAGTTTTTATTCGTATTAAGTTATTAAAAGTTGATGGTAATGATAGCCAGTCAACTAGGTATATACAAATGAATGTTACAATGTGTAGAAGTCTGTATATTAGCGACCGGACTTTTATGCATACAAGGAACATGAGAAAAACAACAAAAAAAAATTATTTCTAGAAATTTAATCACTCCCAAGATGCTTTTGTAATTTATGTTTACATTACATTTAGAGTTTAATTGCGTGTTAACTTAAAGTTACGCAATATAAAAAACTTTTCTTTAAAGATAGCAATAAACTTTTCTAATGTTTCATAAAATTATTTATTAAATGGATCACGGTTATATGAATAAAATCTCGTCAGAAATACATAATGTGAACGATTTTAATGTTAACAGTAATTTTTTTCGTATGTTTACTTATTGTACGTCAGGCACCCACTTTGCCTCTTAATGCAATAATGGCACCCATAATTGGGTACCATATTGTTTATAAGTGGCTTTGTGATTCTTTTAGTGATAGTGCCATCTGGGAATCGAAAAATAACTTCAAAATATGTGAAATTAGGTTTCGTTAGGTTGTCTAAAGAGTATTTCTTATGTAATATTCGATTTTGCATCTCCACCTCCTGGCCTCACAAAAAAAAACACTATTCTGGATGGTTAGATAAGTCATCGAAATCCAAATACATCCAGAGAACTTCAGCAAGAAGGAAGACACTCCCTCAAATTCAACCAGATCTGGAAGTCCACCCTCAGGAACACCTTAACGGTACCGGAACAAGCCCCGTCCCCTACCCACTGGTATAAATACAACTTGCGCATGAAATTTGCCCGTCCATATCCAACACCAGAGACGAATGGACCTCTGAAGATGCTCGCCACTCGTACTGTCCGCAAAAACCTTTACCAATTTATCAGATCAAGACTGAGAAGGCCTTTTTCCGAGAACGAATCCATAGCACACGTCGTTGCCTGACGAAGACGGATGAAGAACATCTTGGTCTGAACCTGACCCTAAGCAAAAGAAGCAGGCAACAAGACTGGGACAGGACAAAAAGAGGAAGATCGAGAAATCAATGGAACAGATTAAAGGCATCAGAGATCAACGGACGGCGCCCTAAGTCTCTAACATGTCTAAATTATGTTCCAAAGGTTACGGCCTAATTACCTACGAGGTACGATATCAGAACCATCTTCAAACCTACAAAGAAGATCCAGCAGACCATCAAATCACTTAAGGACAAAAGAGACCCTCTGTTAGCCCCAGGGGTCTACCGCATACCCTATTCCTTAGGAACGAGACTCAAGGAGTACAAAGCATGCTGCCGATTAGAACATACTGAAAAGTCGGCACGCATTGCGTAATGGCGACGACAAAATATTCTCTGAGGAGTGTAGTTGACCACTTTTGGCGTATTTATAAGATTTGTTGAACATGAAACTTTAAGGAAGTTGTATTAAAATATTTACATATTTCCAAATTCTAAATGCCATACAGAGATATTTTAATATAAATCAAGTGTATACTTGAAAAAAATCATCCCCTTTGTTGCTAATAGATTTTATTAATATTTCGCTAATCTAACCTAGTTTTATAATCGTGTTCTTCATTATTTATACTTTTCGAATGTAATTAAAATGCAAAGGAATATTCCTTTGTACCTAATTAAACATCAACTAAGTAATTATACAATTGTGGTAATGGAATAAATATTAATTCTTTTATAATTTATGACTGAGTGCAAGGACAATATAAAACCGATTCTCTTAATCCTTTTTTTACGTTTCAAGTAGCAAGCCGCCTCTGGTAGTTAATAACTAGGTAGGGTTACTTCGATATTAGCCGATTAATATTCAAATGGGGGTTGTATACGTACACATAAATGTCACGACATTTATAAAAGATCTGATCTATAACGGAACGGTCTATTTTATGATTCCGAAAGGCGGTTTTTGAACTTTTAATGTTACACCTTTATCCTGGAAAAACAAGTCAATTCTAACTAATTCCATTATAGAAGGTGCAACTTTCTAATGGAATAAATTCAGTAAAAATTATTCAACCACAATTTGACCGAAAAAGTTCATGATAGGTAGATTTTAATTTTCACTTTGATGTTTCCAAGATTTTCCTCGAATCATTTCGGAAAAGTTATGAGTGAATTAGGCTTGTTGCCTGCTCTCTAATTTATTATTAATTTATTTTGTCATAAAAAATAATTAACATCGCTTTCTCTATTTCGTGCACATTTTATTTCATTTATTAGGGTAGCACGCAACGTCTTAAAAGTCTAACCATTACTTTTTGTCGTCATTTATGAAGAAAAATGCTTAGTTTACTTGTATGTATATATCCTGTATCAATTGACACTATGTAAAGAAACAAAAAAGAAAATTGATTTGAGCTTTTACTATTAGGTAGTAAATAAGAAGATTTTGTTTTGTTGCTCTTCAACGGAAAAGGAATTAGTGAACAATATTGTGTAATTTTCAACTATAGTTTTCTTAATTCGAATAAAAATCGCAAATAAAACGATGTTTGCAGAATTTATTTGTAGAAATCTGTAAGAGTTATGATTTACGTAGCACAATAGCATGAGCAAAGTCGGTTCATTGAATCATTCAGCACCTAATATTAAGTCGGGAAAGCTGCATTCTTCAGTGTCACATACGAGGGCGGTTCAATAAGTACCCGTGTTACAAATGAAGACACCTTTTTTTTAAATTTGTTTTTTATTTTTCAACATAGTCCCCTTTTAGAAAGATACACTTCTCCTAACGACCCTGCCATTTTTTTTACCCCTCCAAAAAATAAGATTTGTCGAACTCTCCAAAATCCCCCCTGTCTCGGCGATGACTTCCTCGTTTGAGCTAAATTTCTTTCTCGCTAGTCATTTCTTCATGGTAAGGAATAAGATGAAGTCGCAGAGAGTCAAATCTAGTGAGTACGGGGTGTGCGGCAGCAGTTAATAATAACGTAATTCATGCAGTTTGGCGGCAACAACTCCTGATGAATGTGCCGGTGCGTTATCGTGTTGAAAACGCACCTTCTTTTTCGTCAAATGCGTCCGTGTCTCCTTCAATTTTTTGTCGAAGCGGTCCAATAACTCACTGTAGTATTGTCCAGTGATGGTTCTTCCTTTTCCTAAAAAATCCGTAAAATGATTTCCTCGGTAACAACGTTTGCCAGGCTTCCTGGTCGCTCCTATCAAAAACGGACCTTTGCCCACGTTTACATTCGTTGAAGCAATATCTAACTGTGGTCGTAGATGGCGAAATGTCTCCATAAACAGTATCCAACTTTGTTTTCATCTCCTCGCATTTTTTCCTATCCAAAAACAAAAAGCAAGTTACCGAACGATACTGCTCTTTTTCCATCTTAGCGAAAATAACGAAACATGTCTCAGTGGAATGCCTGCCAAATCCAAACTAACCTATCAATCAGCCTGACATTCGTTTTGGCATGGTTTGATAGATGGCAGCACACGATGACAACAGCAATTTCCCTCGTTCTGCGTCTTCAAACACGGGTACTTATTGAACCGCCCTCGTATAGTACCTAACAACTAAGCAACTGTTTAGGTTTGCTCACAAGCTGCAATTCCCTAGATTGTGTACCTAAAAATTTTAGCTGGCCTATGCTTCAGTTACAATTAGAAAATAAACAATTCTATCTACTTCTTTTGACATTGTGCACCCTCTATGTGAATCAACCTTAGTTACCATTGCGTTTTATTCCCTACTTTTTTTTTAATTGCAATAAGTTCAGTGGTTTCGAAAATATGTGTATGAAGTTATAATAAAAAATATTTTTTTGACTTATTCTCCTTTTTTATTCTAATTAATTTATTGTGGGTTATCCAGAGAAAAACATGAGGGTTAATAAGCGAGAATGGACTATAACTGATGGACACGTACCTACAAAGTTTTATAAAGGGATCCGTTTTTCCCTTGAAGTATACGTAATTCTAAAAGGGGTTGATTGTGACGATTACATTCGCGTTTTACGTTTCGTATGTGATTATCATGCATTTCCATTTTAAGATTGATGACGTCATGAAATAATTATATTGGGGAACGCTAGCCTGGTCCTTAAAAGGAATTTTAGGGTTAGAAGGCTCTACTTTACGTCCTGCCTTCTACTATCCATTATGACGACTGGCATCAATTTTTAATGCCTACCTTTAACAGAGGCCTTAGCCCTTATGGCGCCCCTCAGAAATTTTTGGATACCACCTCTTATAAAACTAAAATACAACATCGTCTGATGGACGTAAAATTTTACACACTTTTTGAGCAGAGTTCAACTTAAAAAAAAGAAAATGATTTGACCTCTCAAATTACCTTGATATATAGCCCGAAGATCAAAGTCACAAGTGAATGTTCTACATTTACTCCCAAATGGGTCACCATGTAAACCAGGGCTGTTTTATGCAAAACGTCTAGGCGTATTTTGCAATTTACCCGTGGCATGTCTATTTCTTAACATTATCCGACCTTCACCTCGCAAAAGATAATACGGATGAACGTCATGTATAATAATAATGGTTTTTAGAACAACAAATTAAATATTAGTCCGCATATGAGTAATAGTAACATGTCATGTATCGCGATAACAGTGCACGATGTTTGACTTAAAATAGATTTTCAGGAAACTGAAGGTTTGTGTTTCTTGATATATCTTACATAAACTGTGTGCATGTGAAGATAGCGAATATATTTGTTTGTACATTATCATTGCAAAGATCGAAAAATGCAATCTTTCTACAAGTTAGTGTTTTATTAGTGCTATAATAGTTATTTTAAAAAGTAGTATTACTAGAAAAATGATCCGTACCTATACAAAAAGCTATACTAAAGCAATCTTCTTGTTATTCATTATTTATTATGCCATGTACGATTAGATAATTAATTACAGGGTGGAGATGATTTATATCAATTGATTAAAATAATGATTTTAATTAATCTGATTTTTTTTAAATAAAATCTTAAAACCTAGAAACATTATCATCATCATCATAAGGTCGTCAGTCCTAAGACTGGTTGGACAAGCACCTCCACTCTTTCCATTCTTGAGCTAATCTTCGCATTTTCTTAAAACTAGAAAAAAAAAACTTTTGGGTGTTTCATTCCCACCAGCCAGTAATGCTGGTGGGCGGGTAGTCCCTCCGAACTATGCCGGAAAGTAGGGCGGAAGGCCCTCTTCAGCCTGCTTTCAGGAATCGTGGGAATGGGTGGGTGGTGGTTCGGGTGAGAAAGATGAGACGGACGAAATGAAGACAGAAGAGA
>NW_020438922.1:1223901-1224660 GCF_000699045.2 Agrilus planipennis
GCCGGAAGGTAGGGCGGAAGGCCCTCTTCAGCCTGCTTTCAGGAATCGTGGGAATGGGTGGGTGGTGGTTCGGGTGGGAAAGATGAGACGGACGAAATAAAGACAGAAGAGAATGAGAGATTATCTGTGGAATATTACTGCCTCAGTATTTGCCTAAGTGATCCAAGGAAAAACTTGGGCCAAGGCAGACGGACCCGGAATCGAACCAGCGTCCTCCCGAATGCTAAGCAATGGTCTAGACCTCTAGGACATGCCGCTCGGTCTAAAACTAGAACAACCCACATCCTTAACTGTTAGCGAACAGTAATTTAATCTAGGTCTGCCTCTACCCCTCCTAACTCCCGTTTCTACTTCTAATATGTCTCTGACTAGACGTTTATGCCTGAGAAGGTGTCCTACTAACCTATCTCGCCTATTTTTTATTGACTTCCATATTGTCCTCTGTTCTTCTATTATTTCTAATACCTCTTCATTTCTAACCTTTTCTATCCACGGTATCGTCATCATTCGCCTGTAACACCGCATTTCAAACGCTTCTAACCTTTTCCGACGCGCCCATCGTCCATGTTTCGCACCTTTAACAATCTTTTTCGAATTTCTAAATTAACCGTTAACATTTTATGTTAATATTTATTGTTTATTATAATAATTAAAAAAGGATTTAACTGCTTTTTACAAAAACACAAATTTTAAAAAATTTTTAATCTGAAAAAGAACTGTAGGTACCTACAGAAAATTAATTAATTAACTAAACTAAAT
>NW_020438922.1:1224688-1234206 GCF_000699045.2 Agrilus planipennis
TATAGGTCTCCACGTTTATAGGGATAACCAGCTAATTAATTTCAAATTTGTATTTTTATTTGGTTAACTTATTCGCAACAAGATGATGGTCCCTATTTAAAAAAATATTTTTTACATTTAAAAATCACATTAAAGTGGCCTCTTTTTAGTTAAAATTAATTGAACGCTAAATTGTTAAGACAGAGTTAAGTGAAATTTCGGAATATGTAGCTTTATATAAAATACTCGAAACATTGCTCCCATTTACTTAAATATTAAACAGATTGGCTCGTTACGATTGTCCCTTTTTTCCTTCAAATCCCTTCAACTAAACTACGCGATTTAGTGGGAAAATAAAGAAAATCGATGCTAATTGATAAGCAGTAACGCTCACACTGTTTGTAGGCAAATAAAACGTTTAATCGTATATTTAACGTTGACTTATTTGGATCAGATAGAACTCGTTGATGCGTGAATGGTAGTGGTGAGCAAACTTTAGAATCACCACTCGAGGGGCGCTACAACATCCAAACATTGTCTGCGAATATCCAAAAACGGTTGCGACTTTTACGGTTGCAGAATGATTAAAGAATGTTTGGTCTTCAGAGCACCATAAGAAAGTTGCTCCAAGTTTTGTTTGATTTGCTTATCACTTGATTTCTAAAGTTGTACTTCTTTTCGTTCGTTGAGGGTGACATTTTAATAGTTCGCAATGGAGGACGCTAACGTCAACGGAAACGGAAGTTTACAGACTAGGTTACATTACGGTTGGGTTGATCGATGCTTCATCTTCGTTGAACTCTAATTTAATGGTTATGTAGCAGTCTTTTTGTGCAGTTGATCATAATAAATTGTTGTTCAAAGTTCAACCTTATTACTGAGGGTCTAAATTTACAATCCCAGTCAGATCTGAACTTGTTAATATACCCAGAATTACACAAAAGGTTGTGGCATCAATGTAATGTGGATGCAGAAAAGTTGAGATGATAATTGAAAGAAGAAAAAGTCGATGAACACGAACAGTGATTAACAAAATTGTGATATAAAACATACCCATTGATGATTAGTCTTACAAAGGATACCATGTAAAAACTTCAACGCCCAGATTTTCTATGCCTTATATACATTGGTTCTACGTAAATTTTGTGGAGAACTTTCTTTATGCTAATTTTCTTTACAAACAACTGTTATAATAATCAAAATGGTTTTTTATGACCTTTGGAAACCTGTAAGAGTGATACTTAGTTTGTATAAAGAGCAACAGACAGTTATAGAGCTGGAGCAGCAACGTAGAGAAGTAAATATTAGGAAGGGACTCAGAGAAGGATGCACACTGTCACCACTACTTTTTAATCTATACATCGAAAAGACGCGATCAACATCATTAAAAACAGTACAAATGTAGGGGTAGATATACAGGGGTGAATGATATGCTTAGATTTGCAGATGATATAGCAGTATTAGCATGTAGCAAGGATGAGTTAGAGATAGCTTTAAATAAAGTGGGTGCGGTGCTGACAAAACAGTAATGTATGAAAATAAATAAAAGTAAAACAAAAATACTGGTATGCAAGGGAAGAAAACGTAGGGAAAGAGCTAATGTAAAGATAGGAGACGAAAAATTAAAAAAAGTGGCCAATTTTAGGTATCTAGGAAGTCAGAAAGTCAGGACGGAAGGAGTAGTAGGGATATAAAGCAGAGGATAGCACAGGGTCGAGTCGCGTTCAATAAAAATAAGTCACTTCAATGCACGCGAAGGGTTAATTTAGATATTCGAAAAAGGTTGTTAAAGGTGCACGTTTGGAGTGCGGCGCTGTACGGATGCGAAACATGGATAGAAGGTGCGGCGGAAAAGAAAAGCTTAGAAGCGTTTGAAATGTGGTTTTATAGGCGAATGATGAAGATACCGTGGATAGAGACGGTTAAAAATGAAAAGTTATTATAAAGAATAGAAGAACACAGGACTCTATGGAAGTCAATATGAAATAGGCGAGATAGGTTGGTAGGACACCTTCTCAGGCATGAAGATCTACTCAGAGAAATATTAGAGGCAGAAACGGAAGTTAGGAAGGGTAGAGGTAGACCTAGATTAGATTAATTTTTCGTAAATAGTTAAGGATGTGGAATGTTCTAGTTTTAGGGAAATGCGGTGATTAACTCAGGATAAGAAATAGTGGAGGTACGTGTCCAACCAGTCGTAGGACTGACGACCTTATGATGATGGAAACCTATCGCTTTTGTAGCCGTCCAGAATTTCAGGAAATTCGTAGAATTGTTTGTTCAGCGATACCTATCCACAATTACCGCAAAACTTTTTGGAATAACCTTACAACTCCAGTTTCTTTACGCATTTTGGGACCTTTTTCTGCTCTCCCCTTTCCCTTTCCTGTCCCGTACCCGCTATCGTGCATTTTGGTACTAGCTCGAGCCACCCTGTAATTTAAAACGGTCCTGCTAATTACTTATGGATTTTTCCCGCTCGGTGTCCATCCTTGCACGCCACACGACAACGTCCCAATTTTCACAAGGCGCAGAAAATGGAACTTTGTTTGTCGAAAGCGCCAACAGTGGTGCTTACCTCACAATGTCGCGAAAGAAAAAGGCGCCTTCTGCGATGGATACATCTACACTGTATTTTATCCAAGCATTGTAGGTGTAAGATCGCTTTACCTCTGCGTGGAATCATTTACGATTGGCCGTTATCATTATCAAAGACCAACCGCGTCAATCTGTCGATTTTGTCATTCAGTCGAGTTACTTCAAAGCCTTCGCAAGTTCTCGTATAAAAAGCGTTGCGCTTTCGCGTCATCCGTCGCCGCCTACCTACGTATAACAATGTTACCGTTTTCGTTTGTGCGTAAATAAAAACATTCCAACGAACGAAATTTTACTATCGTTTTATCGTACGTTCCAGTTGTTGTTTTTATGGATTTTACAACAACGGTCGAAATTTAAAACGATCGAAGGTGAGTTTAATATGGGATAAGCGACGCGTGTAGTACTTACATAAATATTTTATTTTAAATTATGTTTTTTATGATTATTCAACAGCGTGATGGGTTTTTGTTAACTCACATTCGTTCATGCACATCCATGTTTACGTTTTTAAACGATTTTTGATAGCATAATTATGCACCTTAATGATATAGGTCAGGGATGGCGAACCTTTAAGTACCGTCGTGCCATTTTTATAAAGAAAAGTTTAATCAGGTCATAGACGTGCCATCAAATAATTTTGTCTGTGTGATTATTGGGAAAATAATGATAATAAATAATATCAACTCAAAATTCTACAAGAAAATAGAAACATTTTGCAATGTTTAAATTATACGTGTAATTTAAATTAAAGTAAAATTAGTGTGACTTCTGTTTTTGCAGATTATATGACAAATAACTTATGTTAGGGTTGTAAGATGTTAATTTTAGCAGAATGCATGCTGAACTGGAGTCATCTACCAAACGGTTTGTAACTGCGAGTTTCTTATGTTATTAATCTCTGAAAATAATGACTCGCAGGCATAGGTTGATGAAAACATTATTAAAATATCATATGCCAGCTTTTTCAAAAAATTAAATGTGTTTGTTATCGCATTCCATGTTTCCAAAATTTTGTTATTAGCATTTTCACTTGTATTACCCGTCGATCTTTCTGTTTCAATTCTCAACTCTTTCCTTGTTCCAACAACTTTTTGAATTATATTGAACTACACTAGAAATCAATCAGCTGCATTTCTGATTCTTCAATTTATTTTATCAAATATCACATCAGGGTACATAATAAACTTTCGTATTAGTATTTCCGATAATTCTCTGAAGTGAGAAAATCTTGCTGAAAATTCCTTGATTAAAGAATCAATGACAGAAACATTAGTGACGTGCCCAAAATATTGTGTCGCGTGCCATTGGTTCGCCATCCCTGATATAGGTTGTAAAGATAGTTTGTTTCCTAGCACAAAGTTTTTTTCCCCAAAAATAATCTACTTACATATTAATTTTGCTTTCGAACGAGATTTTGAATCACGCATTTTCAGAATTGAAAGGGATTTCACAACTTTCTGTAGGAACGTTTGTTTTGAGATGTTTTTTTAAGGATTCTAATCTTGTTTGTAATTTTAAACCGTTTGAATATTATTAGTATTCGTCGAAAAATGGGAAATTAGGCACATTCGAAAATAAAGTTATGTTTACTTATACAGATAAGGTAAAAAGTGCATCGAACATAGAAATTACACGCTTCTTTATCGGCATCGAAAAGTCATAATTTGGTGAACGCGTGGAATATACTTCTTCATCACTTAGTTGTATCAACTATTCTTTATTTTTTCCTGCCAGTATCAAAAAAGAAATGCACAGAATATTTTGATCGTTAAAATAATTTGATTTTAATAAATACTGATTTTTTATCTTTTTTTGGCAACAACTATACTCATTAGTTTTCTATTTGTTATTTGGATTTTCTTGAATGATACAGTTCCATCCTACAGGATAGCAATTGCAGGAATCGAACTTTAATCTTATTATAATCAATGTCAAAAGTACTTCCTATTTTTTAATTAATTAATATCTATTACCAGCTACAGTAAAAGCTTAAACGGTTGACCTGCTAAAGTTTATTTATTTCTATCGTCATTAATTTATTCTTTTTGTTATTTGTTGTTAATTTATGCAAATAAGTGTAATTATTATTTAAAAACATGCTACAAATGAATAAAAAAAAAAGAACAGCAAGGAATCAAAGTAAATAAAAGTAAATCAAAATGAGTAAAGTGAAAGTAGGGTTGTTGAGAGCTTTTAGAGGCATAAAACAAGAAATAGCGCCTTTCTGTGCTCTCGAAGGGTTAATTTGCGATTTCAGAAAGGATTATTAAAAGTGTGCGTTTGAAGTACGGCTCTGAAGGGATGCGAAATGAGGACGAGCAAGGGGGATGATGATGATGATTATGGCAAAGATAGAAAAGGTTAGAAATGAGGAGGAATTATAGAAAGTAGAACAAATCAATAAGGATAAGAAGGATTATATAGTACGGTGGGATGACATCTTCTAAGACATTGATAGTAATAGTCATAATAGTGAAAATAAAAAACATCGATTTCTATTTAATGGTTAAAAATGATAGATTTGTGACTATAATATTATGTTACTAAACCATTAAAATTTTTTGTTATTCAATTTTTATAATAATTTTCATACTTTACATCTAAAAATTTTTTCTTATGTAGCCAATTTATAACTATATTTTTCATAATGTTACGCAAAAATAACAAATATTGCGTACGCTGATAAGTATGTTTACTTAATGCGTTAAGTAAGTGCATAACAAATGTTTTATTTTAATATTTAACTGTATGTTTTGCAAATTATTTCCTAAAAGGAATATTGTATCTACTTACCTTATCTTTTAGATAAGATAAAAAATATTATTTCTTCAATATCAGAGCCGTGCAGAAATAATTATTGATCTCATGAATCAATAATAATTGATCAGTAGACCGCCATATGTCCCAGTGTACAATTACAATCGAACTTCGGACTTCAATAATTTGAAAAGTTTTTGTTCCTTTAATATTATTTTACATTTATTCCATTCAACACGAAATTTCTACTCTTAACTTCCTTACATAGTAATAATAGATTAATAAATTTACCCTTTAATAATACTCGGTTCAATAAAAAAAGAAAAGGGACGAGCGTGTATTAGTGTACATGCGTAAGAAGTGAAACTTCTTTAAACTAGCCACTAAACACCAGAAATATACAACTTTATTTCAAGCGGACGAATGCGGAATATTGGTTCAGTTTTGTTACGCTTGCACCATACAAAATTTCAGAGAGGAATTGCAAATCAAAACAAACAAACACAAATGCATTAATACATATACAGCATGGCAATTTTCGGATTTTCGGTTACTACTAACAGGTTAGCTTCTGAAGCCTGTTAAAATGACTCCTTTTGGACATATCCACCAGGGTCACATGTGGCGCGTGACGCTGTGACGCGTGACGTTACATCTTTCGGTTTTATACCTTAGTAAATTTACCTCCTAGCGTCGATAAAGAAGTTTTACTTCAAAAACTATAGAGCATTAAAGATATTATTTACATTAATGTTTTTTCTTCTGAAATTGTTAATAAACAATCAAGACAAGTATAATTTAGAACACATTAAAAATTCCACAACTTTATCAGGATCATCAGACCATAAACTTAAATATTATTTTATCATACACTTCGTGTTGTAAACATTTAAGTGTAATATTTATTTAAACATACAAAACTGCATTTAAATGCAGGAACTGCAGGACACCCTCAAGGGCAATGTCTGTAGGTACATACAAAGTTTCGTCTGGGACAACGCTTAAATCTGTGATCTCCTCCTCCAACTGTTCCCAGCAGTGATGTAGCCACAAGGGAGGTGTGTTAGGAAGTGAAAACCCTCCTCATCGACTGTAATGGGAGGTTTTTTATTATGTTGCAGTTTGAGGAATGTGAGGTACAGACAATGCAATAAGCAGTATGTTGTCAAGTTAATTAATTGGCAAAAAACAAAAAGTAGTCTATAGATTGCTCCCGACAACATTTCTTTTCATGTCTGTAAAGTTACATCTAAATCAGTTCAGCCGAAATGAAGATACAGGTTGATAGATAATGTAGATTTTCAGCATTTTTACCTTGAAGCTCCCCTTTGGCAAATCCTGGTCACGTCACAGGCTCCCAGAAGCTCTTTATTCGCGGGGTATACGTTCCATAAATATGCCGCGAATACAGAAACCGTGGATATGGAATGGTAATTAGTATGGAATCATAGGGGATACGTTCTAAGGATCTAAAATAAAACCAATATGTATCAGAATAAAATCTATCTTTTGAGAAATTCGCAATTAAAATTAATAGTACAGTACATACTCAAAAGATGCCGATACATTAAGGGGATTCAGTAGTACACGCGCCGTAGAGTAAAAACATGCTTATCGGTTCTAGATATCATGAGTTTAATGTTTAGAGCAGAGGTTTAAAATTTTGTATTAAGATAGATAAAGCTTTGTTCTAAAGCCTGTCGAAGACCATTTTTTAATTTTTTAATTTCTATAGAAAATACGTGTCCTCCAAGATGCGTCAACTTTAAGCACTTTTGAAAGCTTTTAATGACCATATTATTGAAAACTAAAAACGTGCCGAGTTAGTGTGAATCTTTATCTGTTACTATACAAAAAATCAGATATTTATCTCCTAGCGTTAAATCACAATGTTTAGAATAGAAACCCACATTTTTGGAATAATTCACAGTAGGCACGAGTGGTCTATTGCGGTCAATACTCTTAATAAATGACACCGAATCCTTTTCTGTTTACCGATTGCATCCGCGAATAATGAAATTTTTAGCCGCAAATACAGGAACTGGGTTGCAATTTTTTCACCCGCGAATAAGGAAACCGTGAATAAGGAACTTTTACTGTACATAAAATTATAAAAAGTAATTATTTTCCGAATTTTTTATTATCGCATGACATGAGTGCGTTTAACTCTGTCTCTCTCCCTCTAAATTTTCTTTGCAGAGTTAGAGAGATTGGCGAATGTTGTCACCCAACTGGGTGACCCACGACACCACACGGGTTTCTTTGAGGAACATTACCTATACCTGTTCGAGTACCCCAATGAAGAGTAAAAAAAAAAAGACATTTTTTTGTCAATTGTTGACCAATTTATCTTCCGCGATCAATAACTTGCAAAAAATGTGCGACAAAGGAAAACTAAAGCATCTTTGCTCACAGTGCTTACATCATCAGTAAACACTAAGGACCTTTTACTTTGCACCGCAATTTTAGAAGAAGCTTTCAAACCAAAAGCATTTCGCTTTCGCTGTAATAGTTATTAGTGCCTTGTCGAATGTTTTTATTTGGCGACGGTAGGGTAGGTACTAGACTTTTAAAAAGAATTGCCTTTAAAAAATGGTTTAACAACATTTTATCGTAAGAAAATGGTATCACTACATAGTATAAAACAAAGTCGCTTTCCCGCTGTCTGTCCCTATGTATGCTTAGATCTTTAAAACTACGCAACGGATTTTGATGCGGTTTTTTTAAAAGATAAATTGATTCAAGAGGAAGGTTTATATGTATAATACATGCATAATATAGTAGGGAAACACTGATAATTTTAGAGGTTTCTAATGTGATGTCGTAAATAAACACATTTTTTGCGCTTACATTGCAAACGCTGGCTGAACCCTACGAGATAGATCAAAATAATGTACTACAATATTGTACATCTTAAAAGGGTCTACAAAAAAGTCCGGGATGGTATATGTCTATCTCTTAGGGATAACCCACAATAACCATTTTTATCCTTTACTTTTTATGAGAAATAATGACTTATTTACGAAGCGATTGTAGGCAATACAGCATTAATTCTTATCCAATTAAGTACCTTAAATACATTGTGCATTTAATATAGATCAATATGGCCCTTTACAGCATGTAATTTAAATGAATATTTTCGAAGATATTACAGATTTAAAATGCAGGGACATAGCGGTTGCGGCGGTACCGGCCGGGAGGCCGGTTTGTATTGTCTAATGACAAAAACACTGTGAATGTTGTATATAAAGACATTCTGTAGTATATTTAGTATGTTCAGGGGGTATCTTTTGAAGATTTCCCCTTCTCGATAATAATCTAAACAAAACAAAAATATACATATTTAGCATTAGCATTGCACCCGTGCGAAGCTGGGGCGAGTCGCTAGTTTATACATATATCTAGGATTGCTTTTTTATGGATGGGTAATTAAAATCCAATCAGAAGTATAAAAATCATCCAAACGATTAAATAAACTTTGAACAAAAAATATTTTATTGGTATACATGTATATGGATCTGTAATAAAAAACATTGGATACGATAAATTGTCATCAGTTTTTCAAAACGCCATTTGCTAGCATGAATTTTTATGTATTATTGACAATGCCTGTTTGGTTTATGATTACTGCATACTTTTATATTTTAGTACCCTATAATATCGTTTTATTTATTTTTGAAAGTAGCTAACCATAGCATTTTAACTTCACATGAAGCTATTTTGCACTACTATGTATTAGAACACAACATAAATAAGAAATTTTTACAGCTTTTGATTATTTTTAGATTATTTATTCGTATTGTTTTTGTATACTGAATCTGAACCTTCAAAAACATATCACATTTCTAATTGCAGGTGGTTTATGACAGCAGTGGGTGGTGGCTGGTGTATATAAAATTTAATCTTTAGAAAAAATATTTTGATAAATGTCTAGATGATGGCCGCCCCTTCGGGGTGGGGGTATGTGGGATCGAAAGAGGAGGTCTCCCCACCAGTGTACCATAAAAAGTTCGTGGCGGTCTCACCCCCATAAAAAGTTATGGGGGAGGGTGGATTGATAAGTTTCCGGCCTAACCAAGAGATGACGCCACTAGGCCTACCTTGAGGTGACATTCTATAGTACCATCCTTGGATAGCTTGTAGCTATAGTTTCAGCCCGATCTCCTTGCTAGTGTAGGTTTGAC
>NW_020438922.1:1234325-1236238 GCF_000699045.2 Agrilus planipennis
CCTAACCTACCCTATTGATAAAGATATTTAAATAATGTTTTATATAACTTTCTCAATATTTTTATGTATTTTTCATTAGTTTTACCTTTGAATATTGTTTAAGAATGACTATATAAATATTTACATGCCTAGAAATGTATAAAAATTGACATATTTATTAACTTTGAACCCCCATAACTTTTTATCGGGGTAAGACGTCGTGACAATGAAGCACTCAAATATATAAACCAGTGAATAATCAGCTGCAAATAACACCACATTTCGAACGCTTCTAACTTTTTTTTTCCGCCGCACCTACCGTCCATGTTTCGCACCCGTGCAAGGCCCGCACTTCAAACATACACCTTTAATAATCTTTTTCGAATTTCTAAATTAACCGTTTGCGAGCAGTGACTTATTTTATTGAAGGCGACTCTGCGTTATCATCTGCTTTATATCCCTCGGTATGCGTTGTGAGCGGTTAATTAGCTGGTAATTAGGAGCTGTCTTATCATTCCTAATGTTCTTCTACGAAATAGACGTCCTTTCTTGTTTAAAACCAACCCTAAATTGTTTTGTTTTGAGTTTAACGACCATAATAGTGTGACGTTGTTTTCTTAAACAAGGTGTTCAGAAAGCTCTAATATTAGTTTCGCGGGTGTCAGGTACAAGAAGGTCCGTTGGTAGAATCAGCCAACAAATTACAAATATGTAAGCTTTGTGCTTAATTAAATTCTACTATTCAGTAGGCTCAAAATTTACGATGCCAAACTACAATGAGGAAATCGTTAACTTCTCTAGTACCTGTTTGAATACGCTTTTATATATGCATGTGTATAATTTTCTTCATTTCCTCATTCAAATGCCATTTTCCTATTAACGATTGTTCGTTTATGTACAATACCTTTATTACTTTGTTTGTTTTGTCACATTACTAATACCTATTTAATTTTCTGTTATTATTGAACTTAACAAGCTTCAGAAGGTGTTGTTTACACCAGTAAAGTTGCACAGCTTTAATTTGCCTGTTCCTTCCATTCATCCTCAAATAATCATTGACATCGGGAAAATCCTGAGGACAAAACATCGGCAACAGACAAGTTGATCCTGTGCAAGTCCACAAGAAATCCTTGTTATTAAGTCCTTTATCGTACTTCAAAGTTTTATGGAAATTAAAGATAAATCAATGAATTTTAGTGCGTATATAGCTAGTTCAAAATCTCATGAGCCATCACGTGTGCGAGATATGGATAGTGTTGCCCAAATTCAGTCTTGGTCTTGCAGTCTTGGTCTTGTTCTTGCGTTTTTGCAAGACCAAGACCAAGAACAAGACCGCGTATTTTTAGCAAGACCAAGACCAAGACTGACCGTGCAAGACTTGAGCAAGAACAAGACATAGCCTGCAAGACTCTTGCGTCTTGCAGCTAGGACTTAGCGCTATTTCACTGAGTAGTTAGGTGTAACAGTTCGGTGTATAGGTAGGTACGCTTAGGAATTCTATGAGACGCAAAAAACTGTATCAAAGAATATGAAAAACTGGACCTATGCGCATTACGACTAATACCATAAACATAGCGAATAAAAAAATTATTAAAATCAAACTGAGTGCATGCATAGTTATGTTTTAACCATCGGCACTTTGATAATGCGGCATCAAAGGTTTTGTACTTACTTCTCAAAGAAATTTGCCGCTTTTCGGAAGTACATGGTTATGATACACGCGCCGGCGGCTTCTTTTGAAATCTAAAACAATCGTTGCCGCCACGCCGAAATCATAACATTTGACACTATTTGATTGCCGCCATAGGGTGTAGGTATACTCATGCAAAATAATTTCGAATTTTTTTACACGCTTTATATTATTGTTTGATTTGCGGCGGCATCCTTATCATAGAGCCGGCACGTGGCGAGGCGGCGCGGTAGAAAGCAAGGAT
>NW_020438922.1:1236789-1279478 GCF_000699045.2 Agrilus planipennis
CTAGCCCCGAGTGACTATTTTCTGTTCCCTAATCTCAAAAAATGGCTTGGCGGTAAGAGATTTGCGGACAATGAAGAAGTAATCGAAGCTGTAAATGGTTATTTTGAGGAGCTTGACGAATCAGTCTATAGAGATGGCATTAATAGACTGGTAAATATTCCACGTATACATAAAATAAAAATAGGAGATTATGTTGAGAAATAAAAAAAAAAAATTTTTAAAAACCTTGTTTTTCTTGGTCAGGCCGGAAACTTATCAATCCACCCTCGTATATTTGAGTGCTTCATTGTCACGCCAACTGCAAAGGGGTGTACCTATGTTTGGAGGCTCATAAGAAACTTGTTAGAAGCAAATATAGGAGTAAAGCGAAGCAGAAGAAGACCATGATTAGATTAGATAATGTTCGCGAACGGTGATGTCCTACATAGTTTTCTGAAACTGTGAAGATTGGTTAAGGATAGAAAAAAACCCGATAATTAACGTCCATGTAATAACGATTTAAAATATTGGTAAAAGTCTAGATAATGGATCGAAAGAGGAGGTCTCGCCCACCACTGTACCATAAAAAGTACGTGGCGGTCTTACCCCGATAAAAAGTTATGGGGGTTCAAAGTTAATAAATACGAGGGTGGATTGATAAGTTTCCGGCCTGACCAAGAAAAACAAGGTTTTTAAAAATTTTTTTTTTTTATTTCTCAACATAATCTCCTCCAAGGCTGATACATTTCTCATAGCGGTGTTCCAGTCTATTAATGCCATCTCTATAGACTGATTCGTCAAGCTCCTCAAAATAACCATTTACAGCTTCGATTACTTCTTCATTGTCCGCAAATCTCTTACCGCCAAGCCATTTTTTGAGATTAGGGAACAGAAAATAGTCACTCGGGGCTAGGTCTGGAGAGTAAGGAGGGTGCGGCATCAATTCAAACTTTAGATCGTTGATTTTAGCCGTCGCAACGATTGACGTGTGCGCTGGTGCGTTATCGTGATGAAACAAGATTTTTTTCTTCGCCAGATGAGGTCGTTTAATTTTCACCTCGTGGCTCAAACGTTGCAATAAGTCTGCGTAGTATTGACCAGTGATAGTATTACCCTTTGCAAGGTAATCAATGTATATAATACCTCTTGCATCCCAAAAAACAGTAGCCATAACCTTGTTCGCCGAAAAAATTGTTTTTGCCTTCTTTGGAGTTGGTTCCCCTGGTCCAATCCACTGTTTAGACTGTTCTTTGGTTTCAGGAGTGTAGTGGTGGACCCACGTTTCGTCAACGGTTACGAATCGACGCAAAAATTCGCTTGGATTACGCTTATACAATGACAAATTTGCGGTAGAAATGTTTTTTCGAATCAATTTTTGGTCGACTGTTAGCAAACGCGGCACCCATCTTGCACAGAGCTTTTCCATATGCAAATGTTGGTGCAAAATATGTTGCACACGTTCATATGACATCTTACAGGTCTCAGCTATCTCACGCACTTTCAATCTGCGGTCTCCCAGCACTATTTGATGAATTTTTTCGATCATATCTGGAGTTGTGACCTCAACGGGGCGTCCTGAGCGAGGCCCATCAGAGGTGCTCACACGACCCTTTTTAAACTCGGAAACCCACTGCTTAACGGTTGAATATGACGGGGAGGATGTCCCCAGTGTTGAGTCCATCTCTTTTTTAATTTCCTTCGGCGTTAACCCCTTCAAATAAAAGTATTTGATGACAGCACGATTTTCCTGCTTTTCCATTTTTACGAAAACCACAGAGGCGTCTTGTTCAGCGTGCTGTCAAACCTACACTAGCAAGGAGATCGGGCTGAAACTATAGCTACAAGCTATCCAAGGATGGTACTATAGAATGTCACCTCAAGGTAGGCCTAGTGGCGTCATCTCTTGGTTAGGCCGGAAACTTATCAATCCACCCTCGTATAAACCAGTGAATAAACAGCTGCAAATAACACCACATTTCGAACGCTTCTAACCTTTTCTTTTCCGCCGCACCTATCGTCCATGTTTCGCACCCGTGCAAGGCCCGCGCTTCAAACATACACCTTTAATAATCTTTTTCGAATTTCTAAATTAACCGTTTGCGAGCAGTGACTTATTTTATTGAAGGCGACTCTGCGTTATCATCTGCTTTATATCCCTCGGTATGCGTTGTGAGCGGTTAATTAGCTGGTAATTAGGAGCTGTCTTATCATTCCTAATGTTCTTCTACGAAATAGACGTCCTTTCTTGTTTAAAACCAACCCTAAATTGTTTTGTTTTGAGTTTAACGACCATAATAGTGTGACGTTGTTTTCTTAAACAAGGTGTTCAGAAAGCTCTAATATTAGTTTCGCGGGTGTCAGGTACGAGAAGGTCCGTTGGTAGAATCAGCCAACAAATTACAAATATGTAAGCTTTGTGCTTAATTAAATTCTACTATTCAGTAGGCTCAAAATTTACGATGCCAAACTACAATGAGGAAATCGTTAACTTCTCTAGTACCTGTTTGAATACGCTTTTATATATGCATGTGTATAATTTTCTTCATTTCCTCATTCAAATGCCATTTTCCTATTAACGATTGTTCGTTTATGTACAATACCTTTATTACCCATCTGCCGTTTGTTTTGTGACATTACTAATACCTATTTAATTTTCTGTTATTATTGAACTTAACAAGCTTCAGAAGGTGTTGTTTACACCAGTAAAGTTGCACAGCTTTAATTTGCCTGTTCCTTCCATTCATCCTCAAATAATCATTGACATCGGGAAAATCCTGAGGACAAAACATCGGCAACAGACAAGTTGATCCTGTGCAAGTCCACAAGAAATCCTTGTTATTAAGTCCTTTATCGTACTTCAAAGTTTTATGGAAATTAAAGATAAATCAATGAATTTTAGTGCGTATATAGCTAGTTCAAAATCTCATGAGCCATCACGTGTGCGAGATATGGACCTTATTACATTCACATGTATTGTACATTACAAAAACATTGATTCGGATATTAATCATAAATGGAACTGATGTTTTTAAAAGGTAGAAATCAGGAAATCAATTAATGAGTGGATGCCAAGGTTCGTGACATTCTGAACGACCTATACCATATTGTAGTTTCGACGTTTATCAAAGAAGTTTTACAATTGCAGTTAATCATAAGTGACGTATTGAGTGTTAGAGGGCACCAAAATTAACTTTTACGTAAAATGATAAATTGGACTAATAAATCAAGATATGTAGACTGTACATAAACACCTACGTAAATTTTAATTTACTTTAGATCAACTGATTATTTATTATTACAGCAAATAATAAAACAATTTTTAAAAACTAGGATAACATTAAAATCAGTTAAAAATTGAATTTAAATTTTCTGATACTCATCATGTGGTTCGTGCAATATTTTTTAAGCATAAATGTGCATTTCCATGCAGGTGTAGGTACATCTATGGATTTCTAACTACTTTCAAACTACTTCTGTTTTTAAGATTGCGCTTGCATTACATCTTTGTTCCTTGTTGACTTATACCATATAGTTGGGACGTTAAAAATTGGCATATTCCTCGATAAAACTGTCTTCTTCTAACTTATTAGCTAGACTAGACCGGTTGCTGTCAGAACGCCTACTTTTACTCACGACGGACGTTGTACGGAATATCGTAAGCATGGAAAAGAGATGTCAGGTAGGAATTGCAGCGGACACTATTCAAGAAAAAGGAATAACATTACACCAATTAATGTGTAACAGAAAGAGATACAGACAGGCAAAATTTGAGAATGTTGCCAAGTTCAACATTCTCAGGAATTTAGGGAAGCAGAGACGCNTGTCAGGACGCCTACTTTTACTCACGACGGACGTTGTACGGAATATCGTAAACATGGAAAAGAGATGTCAGGTAGGAATTGCAGCGGACACTATTAAAGAAAAAGGAATAACATTACACTAATTAATGTGTAACAGAAAGAGATACAGACAGGCAAAATTTGAGAATGTTGCCAAGTTAGGGAAGCAAAGATATAATTCTAAGCAGTTAATTAAAAAAGCCGACCTTGATCTTTAGCGTACCTAAGCAACCTCTAACCTCTACACCGTTTAGTATTATTTTGTTATCTCTTTTCACTATGTCTTTACCACTCATGAAGCACTTCCTAACTTAACAAGGGCGTGTTCAAGACGCAGCAAAAGACCACAGGTCCAAGTGAAATCAAGAAAGAAGATATGTCCATTCTCACAAATAATTTATTGCGGACTGACTATGCCAATTTTGATCGTCCTAACTATAGAAAAGCTCGTTCTCTGTTATTACTCGTACCAAGAAGTTTGTGCGTCTTTCAGCTGATTTTAAGCTTATTCAGGATTGCATATTAGTCGTAATTTGAATAAAGTATGAGGTTTCAAGTCAACACAACAATCCCCGGAATGTATTACGTATGTAGGTAGTTATGCAGTAATATTTAATTAGTATGCAAAACTGAATTTAAAATTGTAGCGTGCATGT
Source organism: Agrilus planipennis (assembly GCF_000699045.2). Lineage (NCBI taxonomy): Eukaryota > Metazoa > Arthropoda > Insecta > Coleoptera > Buprestidae > Agrilus > Agrilus planipennis. The sequence goes on from NW_020438922.1 coordinate 1,241,264, forward strand.
ATTTACCCAAACTCTGATTCAAAACATACCATCAGGTATATGAATGATACAGCTAATGTTTGCTGAATTAATGCTTAAATTGTATGGTTATAAAGTTATTTTCACATAAATGAGCATAGTAAACGTACTTTACTGATAAGCGAATAAACTTTGTTTTTCAAATGCGAAATAACAAGGGAATTATAAATCACTCACAAAATATTGTATTTCTACATTCTCAGTCTCACTTTTTAATAACATAATCTTTGTTTTTTTGATTTGCTGTCTGGAATTCTAAAATTATCTTGTCAATAAATAATTTACCAAATATAAATATAATATGCCTTTAGAAAATTTCTATTCTATTTTAGAATAGTAATTGACTTCTCTGATAATATGTTAAAGTACATGTTTCACGATCATCCATGGTATATCTTAATTTTTGATATTTAAGTCACACCCCCTAGAATTTTCGGAGAAAGACAGCTTAGGTCCTAACAAGGTTAGCCTCATTGTAACGCATGGAGTTCGTGAGGTCCTCCTATAAGGCACATAACACCTTGCCTCATTTGCAGAAACAAGAAATGTTTTATTGTCTACTAGAAGTGCCCAAATCTTATATTTGTTGTCAGAGTTCCAATTTCATTGGGATAAAGTAAGGACTTCATGTATCCCCAAAAATAGTAATCCATCGGGTTGGTTTTGGTGGCTATGGAAAATCGCTTTTTCAGTCAATTCATCGTCAAAGAAATATCTGATTAAAATGATTTCTAAACCCTATTAGGTAGTAAAGTAATATAACACATTTTTCTTCTGAGATTTAGTGAGAGATCATCCAAAATGTCATCAAAGCACACTATTCATAAATGCAATATTATTTGGAATTCCTTTCCGGGATTCTGTCATGAAAAAGCGTTACGGCCGCGTGGAGGGGGTAGACGGTATATCGCGTGAGAAGAGGCGGCAACGACTTAGGGAGNTTTAGTGAGAGATCATCCAAAATGTCATCAAAGCACACTATTCATAAATGCAATATTATTTGGAATTCCTTTCCGGGATTCTGTCATGAAAAAGCGTTACGGCCGCGTGGAGGGGGTAGACGGTATATCGCGTGAGAAGAGGCGGCAACGACTTAGGGAGAGAGCTTATAGTCCCGGCGGCGTGTGCTGTGCTCAGCTGTTGTTTTCTTACCTCTGCTCTCCACGTGGCCGGGCATCATTGCCTCTGTTTGCGGTCTGTGCAAAAACCAAATCATAATTTGCAGTAAACCTGTGAAAACGAAACATGTGCTGGAACACATAGTAGAAGTGAAAAGTTTTACGGGCACGTTTTCAAATTGGACAAGTATATTAACAATCTGCCCGTAAAACTTGCAGTAAAAATTTTGTTGCGATTCGTTTTTTCACTTGTCCGTTGCCATTCGTTTTTCCACTTGTCCGTTGACGTTCCACTTCTACTATGTGTTTTTTATACTAGAAAAAAATATGTAGGCACTTAGAGGATACTTAATAAAAACAATTAATTTTGAAACTCCTTCAGTAATTATTACGATACCATCGACAATAGGTACATACTCGAGATTGTTGCTAATGTTAAAGCAGGAATTATTTCTGAGTGACGTTAACATTATTTGCATTACCTAGCACATTTTTATCAGTGTTTGATGTTATACATGTCATATTTGAGTATTACATTTTTATTTTTTTATTAGCAGCAAGTTGTATGTACAATAATAAGTGCTGTATTCAGTGACAGCGGTTTCAGTTTAATTTGGCGGTTTTGGATTATGAAGTCTAAATTGTAAATCTTTTACTCTATTATTTATTCATCATCATCATCATCATAAGGTCGTCAGTCCTAAGACATCATTAAAGACAATACAACTGTAGGGATAGATATAGATTGGCAAAAGATTAGTATGCTTAGATTTGCAGATGATATAGCAGTATTAGCATCTAGCAAGAAAGTGTTAGAGATAGCATTAAATAAAATGGAAACGGTGTTGACCAAACAGTATTGTATGAAAATAAATAAAAGTAGAACAAAAATACTGATATGCAAGGGAAGAAAAAGTAGGGAAAGAGAGAATGTAAAGATAAGAGACTAAAGATAAAAAGAAGTGGCCGATTTTAGGTATGTAGGAAGTCAGATAAGTCAGGACGGAAAAAGTAGTAGGGATATAAAGCAGAGGATAGCGCAGGGTCAAGTCGCCTTCCATAAATTCTAAAAAGGTTGTTAAAGGTGTATGTTCGTGGCGCTGTGCAGGTGCGAAATATGGACAGTGGGCGCGGCGGAAAAGAAAAGGTTAGAAACGTTCGAAATGTGATATTACAAGGAAATGATGAGGACACCGTGGATAGAGAAAGTTAGAAATGAAGAGGTATTGACGACCTTATGATGATGAAGTTAAAACGAGTCTTAATTTTTTTTTGGAAGCACGAAATACGTACTGTACATTTTTCGTAAATCTTAATTAACCTAATTTTAGCGATTCTTGACCTTTCAAAGCCTACCCGATGACTGTTTTGTTTGCATGTAAGGTGCTTATGACAGAAGATTTGTATTTTCTACTCACATTTACTTTTGTTGGTTTTATGATATTATCAGAAAGTGGAGCGCATTCTTCACTTCTTTCATTTGCTCATTAGTTAGTTAGTCTCATATACAGACAGTCACTCACGTTTTCCACAATTGTACTGAAAACCAAAAGAATTACTGTAATGTAAAATTAATTGAATTAAATTCCACACTTGGTTTTATTTGACTAAATTAAGTGTTATTGTCTTTCGCATTTCTGAATAATTAATTTAATTTTTTCGATTGTTTATAACATTCAATTATTATATCCAATTTTGTCACATACCCAGTTTTCTTTTAGTTAAAATTATTCCAAATTAGTTTAGTTACATTAATCCATTCGGCAATTAGATTAAGTCGAAATATCTGTCTACACGGATAATATACCAACCCTAATCGATTCGTATAATCAAAGTAATTCCTTTAATAGGGTTTTCGTTGTCTGCCATGAAATCCTTTTAATATTTCAACGAATAGGTCATTCATTTTTGTCTATATCATTACATTACTTTGTCAAGCTCAAAAAAAAAGCTTGTTGAGTACGTTCGCGCACAGAAAAAATGTCAGAAAACATGGTAAATATTCCACGTATACATAAAATAAAAATATAAAAGGAGAATGTGACAAACTAAATCATTAAGCCAAAAAGGTTTACCCTAAATGCCACAACACCTTGAAAGAACCCGGACACGTGTTTCGCCCACTTACACTACGGGCCTTTTCAACGCACACGTGTCCGTATTTTTTCAAAGTACTGTGGTATTTGGGGTAATTCTCTTGGTCTAATTGTTTTCCACGAATAACTTTATTAAATACATGATAAACTGAATCGGCCAACTTTGCTCGGATGATGAATGATGGATATCCCAAATCAGAGGTAGGAAATCTTCTTACCATTACAGGCTACATTTAAATTAGGTATTAATAGAGCATGCAGTATAACGTGATGTACATGTTAATACGTAATTCGAAATAACTAAAGGTTGTCGCCTAATTGCCGGTCACAGCACGACTCAATGCTTTTCGTCTACGGATAGTTTTTTTTTTCGTGGAAGAGGGGAAATCATCAAAAGACACCCAGCCGTCTATACGACTGGGTAGTGTCGGATTCCCTAGGAAGAAGTCCTCGGACCTACCGACTAAAACCCATCTACCTCAGGCCATTCTAGGACCAATTAAGGTCATTTTCAGCCGGACGGATAGTTCGTCGTCCATGTTTCCGACAGAAATGAAATCGGCAAGCCACCGTGTGCCGTGAATGATGTTTTTATTTTAGTTTAGTTTACATGTAGCAGTGACCAGGGACACTTTCACCATGTCTGAAAGCAGCAGTTCTGGAGCAGAAGAACTAATAGTAGTAGCTAAATTAAAAATTAGAAAAGAAAGAGGAACATGTGGTACCACCTCATTAACCAAAAAGTAAAACAAAAATACTGGTGTGCAAGAGAAGAAAAAGTAGAGAAAGAGCGAATTTAAAGATAGGAGACGAAAGATTACAAGGTATCCAGGAAGTCAGATAAGTCAGGACCTAAGGAGTAGTAGGGATACATAGCAGAGGATAGCACAAGGTCGAGTCACCTTCAATAAAAAGAAGTCACTTCTATGCTTGCTATCGGTTAATTAAGAAATTCGAAAAAGATTGTTAAAGGTGTATGTTTGGAGTGCGGCGCTGTACGAGTGCGAAACATACAAACAGAAAAGGAAAGGTTAGAAGCGTTAGAAATGTAGTGTTACAGGCGAATATTGAGGATACCATGGACAGAGAAAGTTAGAAATTAAGAGGTATTAGAAAGAGATAGGTTGGTAGGATGCTTTCTCAGGCATGAAGGTCTAATTAGAAACGTATTAGAGGCAGAAACAGCAGTTACGAGGAGGAGAGGTAGACCTAAATTAGATTACTGTTCGCAAATGGTTCAGGATGTGGGATTTTCTAGTTTTAGGGAAATGCCAAGATTAGCTCTGGATAAGAAAGAGTGGAGATGCGTATAGAACCAGTTTTAGGACTGACGACCTTATGATCATGCATCGCGAAACCATAATTGAAATGCGGTGCTCTATTTGCTTCAATAACACGTGTTTTCTTTTGTGAAATATGACATTTTATGAAGTACATGGCAACTACCAACACTCACGTGACTGCTGTTTTCTCCTACCACAACCTTACTATCCCAAGCGCATCCTTTAAACCAATAAAGGAATGGTATTTAACGAATCAGAGCGCCGAATTTAGCTATAGTGCATATCAGGATGGAACATTGGTGGATGATGGTATTTGGATTTATTAACTTTTTAATTTACTAAGTTTTATGCATATAAGCAAAATATTGAAGTTGTTTTTTATACGTCGATATATTTAAATTATTCGTTTTTGTTTTGTTTGTCCTCTCGGGAAATATATCAGCCGTTGCCGATTCTTAGATGGAGTTTGACAATTTTACGAGTATAATGGAAAACGTTTTTGTCTTGTTGAATATTTAATGGTTTATTGATTTCTTTGTAATTCTTTTGTTTTTTGGTAGAAGATTAGTGTAAGTCATTGCACTAAGTTCTAACTCATTAATTTATAAAAAAAAATGTCACAGACGTTAATTTTTAAATAAATAGTAACAGCCTACTTATAATGATTTTTATAAGGTATTCAGGGTCGCTTTTATCAGTCATCCGTAAACCTTAATAGTCAATAGACTGGAGTCAATTTTATGCATTATAATTTTTATTTTAAACCAATGAAATGGGGTCCGTAATATCTGCACATCTATTAAAACAATTAATTGAAAGATTAAAATAAAACTTGCAGATATTAAGGGAAAAATTAGAAGCAAAAAATCAGATAATAAATCTGGATACCTACATATCATAACAATAACTAACAATTTTACTAACTAGGTACAATAAAGTATTGTACTGGTAAAAGTGTTTCCTTGAAATTTCGAAAAACACAACATTAAATTAAAATAATCTGCTCATGCTCGTGTGATTTATTACAAACGATCGTTATAGATTTTCAATCTTGATATTTTTTATTGCATGTTATTATTTTTGCTATTCTATTCTGTTGCAACAACAAAGGGGGCTACTTTTTGTTTAATGTAGCGTATCTTCATAATACCCTGTAACGTTTTCTTTTATTTGAAGTGATATATGTTTGCATGTTTTGTTTTCCATTACATCATTTTAACACGCACTAAACTCAAATTATTATAAATTGCATTAGATTGGCTAAAGATATAACATGAAAATATTGTAATGTAACTTCTAAGACGAAAACTATTTATTTACACTAATTATTATTGAACTTAAAAAACACTATTAAATCATTACTAAACTTAGGTAATTATCCTATTTATTTACACTACTGTTGATATATCACTATTCACTGCCTTATTTGTTTCAATGCTGTCACTGACAATTTATTTCTGGACTCACTTCTGCAACGGTCAATTTATTTCTTCTCTTTTCGGCGATCGTCTCTTCCTTTAAATACTCTTTTGTTTACTTTCTGGAACCTTCTGGAAACATCCGGATAGTTTATTTTTTCTTTGAATTGTTTATTGCTTTCCCAGAACGCTGGTACGACACACACATTTACAAATACGGCGCACATGAAGAAAGGCGCCCGCGGCTAATCGGCGAATCGATAAGCCGCTCACACACAAGTATGCCCGATCGCACACAAACACGCTCATGCTTGCTATAATATTTGCTGTTTTTTTCTTCGTCGTTCAGACTGTTGCTGTACTAGTTGCAATTCTTTATAATTAATAATTTTAGCTCATCATCATCATCATCGCGGGAATGTAGAAGAATCCAATAAAAGGCGAACACCTTGTGTATATTTATGTATCTGTTATACTCAATTACCAAATTCGATCACAGACCTATATTTGTACTCAGAAAACGCGATATCACTGTGGGAATCATAAATATTAATGGGTACCCACAACGCAAAAATACAAAATTTTAAAGTTAAAACTGACAAGTTGTAAAATTTCCGTATCACACCTTTTTCAAAAACTTAACAATTGTTTCCCTGAAAATGGCTTAAAGTGGTCAAATTATGAAAAAAATCCATGCGGAAGGACAGGGAATGGCCTTCTATTTCGGTAAATCACACGCAGGTTCATATTCCTACAAACGAGTCTCGTCACCGTAACGGATCATAATGTTCCGGCAGGAAAAGGCAATACTAACGAAGTGAACGATTTCGTAATCACTTCAGTCCTTTTGTTTACAGGAATATAGATTTGTGTATATATAATAATACGCAACAAAAAACAGTTTACTTATTGTTGTGTTAAAAAACAAATTAATGAAAAAGGACCTTGTTAAACATCAATTAATTAATAACAAATCTTTACAATGTTGGCCTTACTACATGAGGCGCCCTTTAGCTGTAAATACATTGTGTTATCTAATCAAATTTCAAAAATTCAGTGTGATCATTTATCAGTAAATTTAATGTTTAATAATCCCACCAATGTTCCAATCATTCTATTTTGAAATAACAAAAAATTTGTATTTGTGATACTCGTTTTCATGCACGTAGAATGTATCGCGAGTTCCCGGGGGAGAGACATTGATTAACTTCGTTTGTGCGCCACTGGACTGAATGTAGGTACAATTTAAATTGTTGCAACTGTCTTTTAAGTCAGAGTATTAAAAATTATTAAACGCCTTTATTGATTGGTCCTTGAACCTAGAACGAGGATGGCCTTCTAGGAAAATTCTGTCATTAATAAATGAAGTATAAATTACGTTTTGAAATTCTCTTTAAATCCATCTTTCCGAACAAATGCTTTTTTCTCACATTTATTAATATTCAAAGAATCAAACTAAATTGTCATATTTTTAACATTATTGTTTGTTATTTACCTAGCACACAGTTGCCATTATATTGTTATAAATAATTACTGTATCGTTTTTAACAGCTCTTAATTTTCACCTTTGCAATGTTTGTATTTCACGTTATTAGTGAATCGATATGACACTTGGGAAACTTTACTGGAAAAACAGATAACTATGTTTGTAAATTACCTTACGTAAACCTTTGCATTGAATAGTTTGTCTCAAAAGAATCGATGCCTATAGATAGTTTAGAATGACATGAGCCTTCATATGCTCGAGAGGCTGGTCCTATCGTATTTATATGGTACATTACGAAAACATTGACTGGGCTGTTCTTCTATTTCTTCTACTGTACTGCTTGTACAACCAGAGAAGAAGGAGCTTCAGATAATCTGTAAAAAGTGACCGACAATGTTTTTAAGAAGTAGAAATGTGTAAATCAATGAACTGCACAATCCAAAGCTGATTCATGTCATTCTGAATTACCTCTACCGCTCGAACATTAGAAATGGTAAAAATTACGTTATTTACTTAAATAGAGGTAGTGCTGCGCCTTTTTCCTTATATCTGAAACAATTAAATACCAAATACCAAAAATTATTTGTAATTCAATGGATTAAAAAAACTATATGTTCCCAACACTTTTATTACTCAATAATTTATTTGAGATGGTATCACTTAAATAATTTTTGTAAGACGTTCTTGCTTGGCTTTTGTTTTATTATTTTCTTTACTTTCTAAAAAAAGAAACTTTTTACTCTACAATTTTCCCGTGATGATGTCCATATCGCGTGATTATTAAGAAAGTCAAATCATTTAATAATATAATATAAACCGTTTTTGTTCTTGGCGGTAAATCGTCTAAAGGTTTACTATTTTTATAAACTAATTAAGGTAAATGAATTATATATACTTATTATATCATACATAATAAACGGTAAATTTTGAATTAATTGTTTTTTTTTTAATTTTTATTTATTTAAGAAGAATTGAATTACTTTTAATATGCCTGTTTAATGCATCCCTAACAATGAGGTAACACCGACAGGTTGTGTCATGAAATTACCTTTCAAACCATAACCCAACCATCACGGAAGTTTTCTACAGTGAATATCACTTATCCGTAGTGCAAGGTACTTGCCTGTGGTCTGTAACACTTATCTACAGAACAAAGCACTATTTTTAGTGCAGATGTTTTATTCGATCCTATTTTCATTGGTCAAAAAGCTTGAAATATATTTTCAGATGGCATATTACCTATTTTTGTAACTTATTGATCTTTACTTATTAAAATTCATTTATGGTGAAAAGCATCTACGTTATGTTATACTTTAATATTTATTTACTTTATTTGAAATGAGAATTCTAAATCAAGAGACAGCAGCTTGTGGAAAAGCGGACAAGGCCGACTAATAAGTGTTAGGTTTTAATTTTTGTTTCCCAGATTCATACTAATTAAGATTACGGCTCATATAAACGAGTACAAGGTTGTCATAGTTTATAGACACTGTTCGATTTAGTAAATAAAAACAAATGTTTCGTATTTTACTGATCTTAAATCTCAACAGCTGCGTGCTGATGAAATCTAATGGTTGTTTCGATAACTATAGAGCTATTTGTTTTGTTTTTCAGATCGGTCCATGGAAGGAGCGGTCAAAGAAATTGGCACACCGGGTGGCCAACGGTTTCGACCAAATGTGCGCCATCGTCAAGGGTCTAACACCCCTTTTACGTGTTTTCCTGTTATTACACCGACCTAACACGCCCTATCAGGCAAACTAATACGTTGTTCCTACCTCATAATCGTTAATAATAATATCAGTAATATATCAATAATAATAATCCTGTATTTGTTATTGTCTGTTGCCGAACCTTTAGAGAAAATCTTTATCGAAATCATAATTACAATTTGCCAAATTATGTAATAATAATAATAATGATTATTATGATGATGATAATAACAATGATGATGATACGGCGTTACGAAACGAGGTGCCTTGCGTGTGAAATTGTGGCCTTATTTAAACACCAAGTGGTTGTGTAACCTACCCGTTCGCATTGCCTTAAGGAATATGGCCAGGACTTCGCTAAGAAGTTCAAGGACAAGAAATTTGGGTGAGTTTATTAGCTACATTAATTAATGCCCGAAAATGGTAATAATAGTCATACTTATGCATTTCCCTAAACAAAAGCTGCAATGGTTTTTAATTGTATATTTTATGAATTCCAATTTTGCCACACGGGCGGCCCGGGGTTAATTCCCTTAATTTTTTTTTAATTTTCTTTTCTTGCCTTAACGGCAACATACACAAGTGCATTATAATTTACCAGAAGTTTCGACGTTTACGTGTTAATTTGATGACTTTTTAATTTTGTGGATATGCTAGATATAGAATACACGAGGTCTGCCGTTTTTATCTCTTTAATCGTAGCGTAGCGTCATCCTTTCGTGGACCTCTTCAGTTTCGGGAACAAGAAAAAGTCACAGGGGGCCAGATTTGGGGAATACGGTGGCTGCGACATTATTAGTGTGTTGTTTTTGGCCAAAAATTTGCGCACAAGGACGTGTGAGCAGGGGCGTTATCATGGTCCCAAACGTCAAATTTTGTTCTTCCACAAATCCGAGCGTTTCTGGCGGATTGCATCGCGCAAATTGCGCATAACTTGCAGGTAATATTCCTTATTAACCGTTCTACCCTGTGGCAAGAACTGCAATCGAAGAAAACTGTAAACAAACACTTCACATTCAATATAACTTGGAGCGCTTTTTTTGGTTTTGGTTCGTACGGCAGCTTCCATTGGTATGATTGAGTTTTGGTTTTCACGTCATAACCATAAACTTATGATTCGTCACCAGTTATGACCATCTGGAGCAAATTTGGGTCGTCGCGGACAGAGCCCAACAGCTCCTTAGTAAAGTTAATGCGATGTTGTTTTTGGTCGAAATTGAGCAATTTTGGTATGAATTTGGCAGCGACTCGTCTCATGCCCAAATCATTGGTAAAAGTCGAAGGGCAGGAGTCATATCGATTGACTTCATGATGCACCACGCCTCTGCAATAGAAGAAAACTAGAAGCAAAACCTTCACATTCGATCTAACTAGGCCCGCTTTTTTTGGTCTTGCCTCGTCCGGCAGCTTCCAATCGGATGATTGGGCTTTGGTTTCCACGTCATAACTATATACCCATGATTTGTCACCAGTTATGACCCTCTGGAGCAAATTTGGGTCGTCATGGACAGAGGCCAACAGCTTCTTGGATTAATGCGATGCTGTTTTTGGTCGAAATTGAGCAATTTTACTACAAATTTCGCGGCGACCCGTCTCATGCCCAAATCATTGGTAAAAATCGAATGGCAGAAGTCAATCGATATGTTTAGGTCCTCAGCAACTTCTCCAACGATGATTCCCTGATTGGCCAATACTATTTTTCTCACTTCATCAATGTTTTCGTCTGTTGTTGACGTGCTCGGACATCCGGCACGATCTTCGTCATTCACATCCTCTTGGCCCTCTGGGAACATTTTGTACAACCGATAAACGTTGCTTCGGTCCAAGGTAGCTTCACCATATGCCACAGTCAACATTCGGAATGCGACCGCGCACTTAATTTTGTTTTTCACACAAAATTTGATACAGATTCTTGGATCCATTTTTTGAAATAGGCAAAAATCGAAGACGAGCCAAAACACGTGCAAGCAAAGCAGCTGTCAAAAATTAACTGAACATTCAACATAGCCGAACTTGTAGATAAGAATCGAAAATCAAATATACGTAACCCACGGAAATTTGCGATACTTTTTGAACAGAGCTCGTACGTATGAATTGGTAAAAAAACCCTGTGAGTCATTGCCAGTTTTCTTTCTAAAATACTACTAATAAATCTATTTCCCGGTAACGCTGCTGCTCCCAATAAAGCGGCGCACCTTCGAAGGAAGTGATAAAAGCGTCCGGTGTAGATTTTCTTTATGGCGGAAACGCTTTTCTTATCACGAGAGACAGAAGTTTAATTTTAGTAGAGGTTGACTTAAACAGGACAGTCAGAATTTACTTTGAACCATTAAAGTAATGTCAGGGTAATAAAATTTTTTTTAGAAACAAAAAGATAACCGGTGTGCCCGACGTTCTAATTTTATTAAGGGTGTTTCTTTCTAATTAATTTATTGTATATACCATAAGCAGTAGGGTAATCAAAAAGTTATATTTTATGCTAGAATAACATTTATTTCAAAAAAAAAAGTATTGACAATAAAAAATTGTTGAAACTGTTTCTAATGGTTTATAATAAATACAATTGTAATGACCAATAAAAAAGAAATCTCTGTATGGGTGCAGACGTAGACGGTGGACGCTTCAGAAAAGAAAAGAAAATTTGAGGTTCACATTAATGTGTGTAATAAAATTATTAAATATTACCACTATTAAAAGTAAAATTTCTTAGCGCATTAAAGAGATTGGGAAATAATATTTATAATAGAACTACTAATAAAAAGTAACACACATATGTATATTTACATAAATATACATTTAATTTATTATTCGAATATTGGTACTTTAGAAAAAGGATCAGGAAGTTCCGATATAAATAGATACGTATAACAACAAAGGAAAAGATTTGGTCACCTTACAGACCTCGTAATTTGTATAATAAACACAATAAATTGGAAATTCCTTGTAGTCTATCTAGTATTATTACAAAAGTTGTTTAGAAAGCAAACTTATGGATTGTTGCTGTAGACATTCTTTTATATGCTAGTACATTCCATTTCTGTATGAGAAGGTAATCTTCGTTTATTAAAATTCCATTAACTGATTTCTATAATTTCCTCAAATAAATTGCTTTAAGACATATGGGCTTCATAATTTTCAGAATATAGTAATTTAATATCCGCATTAATTGTTTAAAATGACGAATACCGAGTGCTTGGTTTACTCTAAACAATTATATTGTAAATATAATATGAAGTGATTACAGAGTGTGCCAACTTAGGGTAGTAGGTATTTTCTTTTGATGGTCTGCCAATGTTAAAAGTTGTTGAGTTAAAAATTTTCATTGCAAAGCTGCTGTCTCAAACGTTTCTATCAATATTGTATATAAAAAAAATATGAGTACTGTCAGCACAGGGCAAAGTAGTAATATTACGTAAATGAAAGTTAGTATCAGCAATTTCTTAAGCTGAAGTGTACGATGTGTTGCATACCTATTTACAAACAATTCCTTTAAATTTTAATCATTGATTACTATACATCTATTAAAAAACCATAATGGCCGACATCAGTGACAATGCGACAACAATTAAAAAAGAATGATGGCCGACAACAGCAACAATTAAAAAAGAATGATGGCCGACAACAGCAACAATTAAAAAAGAATGATGGCCGACAACAGCAACAATTAGAAAAGAATGATGGCCGACAACTGCAACAATTAAAAAAGAATGATGGCCGACAACAGCAACAATTAGAAAGACTGATGGCCGACACTACGTCATAGTACTGTTCACAAAAGTGAATTTCGACCACTCGAAGCAATGGTGCTAACAGTTTCGACCTCACAGTGACTGATAGGGGAAAGAACTAGTTTTGTTAACAAAAAGAAAAACAATTTTTGTATAAGTAGGTAATTCAATGGTTTTCGGTTTCTGTTACCGATAAAGATTTTTCTTCTGCACAATTCTGCGTGAAATTGAAGTCTGAGAAAAATGAAGTATCATTCGTTTCTATTAGCGGAGATTTAGTTTGTTCACAGTATAGAGTGACTCATGACGCAGATTTTACGGTACGCGATGTTCACATTATCGAGTATCTGCTATATTAATATTGACTTCACATAATTTTGTTATAGTAAATTTTCATGGTCAATTCCAGTCATGTACTACTTGTTCATTGAAATTATTGATTGCAATGATGATTACTAAACAATAAAATTACCCAAATTATAACCTACACACATTTATTCTTATTGGTAATTGTAGACATCAAGTAAATTTTTGATGAAACAGGTAAATTTTTATAAGAGCTTGTTTGTTCTTTAACAAGTTTTAGCTTATTTAGTTAAACTAGTGCTTTAACTGTATCGAAATAGGTCAACGTTTAATGTGAAATTCGATTACCTTCTATGTACACAAAATAATGCTTATATATACAGCCTAATTTCAACTTTATGGTTGTCATTAGCGCAGGATAATGATACCCTTACCTGTGTCACTATCTAGACCTATCTTATATTGTACTTACTTAGATTAAAAACAAGCCCTAATAACTTTTCATGTCTCCTCAAATAACTAGGACATATCTGCACTTTAAAAGAATTAAATTAAAATTTTCATATGCATTTTTGATGTTCGTGACATTTAGCGAATTATACATACAAACAATACATTACCTACATACTTTCCTTATCGTATAGCTAAAATAATAAATTCTAAAAATTGAGCGCCATATAACAAGTAATATTTAATGGCAAAAAAAATTGATTATGAAACAATTTTTTTAGTTCTATTTTTCTTCTAAATTAAAAGCATTAAATTTTGTTTTTTCCTGTTATTTGGGGTAAAAGTTATTTGCAGTTTCAGTTGAGGGAATTAGTTTTTGGTTTTTAAAATGCCTAAGTTATAGTATTTTTTAAATTCAACGAAATTGTAATGTTGATAATATAATTATTGTCTTTTTGTACATACTACGTAGAAATGCTATTTTGGCTTTATTAACTGTTGTATTTTGTATGAGTACCACTGTACATAAGAATGATCATAGCGCCATCTATAAGGCAAGGAGCGAACTGTTTGCTGACTGGAGATAAAATTCTATATTATCGGTATTCAATCCTATAATTTTCTGTCAAAAAAGAAAGAAACGTCAATTCATGTCAGTTGGTTGGTTAATTATTGCACGTCGTTAGTACCGACCTGCCGACTGTTAGTAATGTCACAGTCAGTTTTTATGTCAAATATTATTAATACGTTGACTGTTGAATTTATATCAAAATTGAACATGTTAATAATAATTACTTTACGTCTGTATAACACTTAAAATGTAAATATAATTAAATTTTTACCGCGACGGTTAAATAATGTGTAGTTCCTTCAGTATTTTTTTATGCTGACTAGTGAGAAAGCGAAAGTTTTTTCTTCCTGCATGTAAAAATGTTTTAGTTATAACAAATTATAAAGAATTGGTTTTTAACTCACATCCTTCACGCTCTCTTATTTATGTATTTTCAAGAATGGAGTATGAATTGGAAGTTTTTGAAGTGTATGATGATAACGAAGCTCCTGCTACTAAGAAAAAAACTAAGTTTACCAGAAAAAAGTGCAAACAAAAATCTAAATCTACTTCATTAAATATTGACAATAGTGATATAGACATTAGCACCAGATCTAGAACTCATACCAATAATGAATCTCGCAACAGAGCTTTAAGTCTGAGGCAGTCACTATTAAATATCTGTAGCAAACTCGTAATATGGAAGAATCAACGTAGATATCACTCCACTATTCCTGATAAAATTGATTCTCCACACACCTCAAAGGACTCTAGAAGAGGTTTTATACCCTGCGGTAAGTTAGCTATTTAGATAATATTAAGGGCATATTGCTCAATGTTAAATTAATGGAATATGCAAGAAACTTTGCTCAGTGAGATAAAAGAGAAGCCTAGATACATTTCAACTATTATTTGTTATCAAGGACAAACAACAGACAATTTTAAACTCTTGTAAGGTAATTTAAACTTTTCTTATTTAAGGAAATACTAAATACCCAGGTTTAATTCAGACAAATACTGTTTCTGGGGCACCAATTGACAGTAATTCACTGACATTAGGTACTTGGTATTTGTAAATATTTTTCACCCCGTCAATTTTAATCAAACCCTTTTTTATTGGTATAAAAATTATCTTCTCTACTCTATTACTGCATTTGACCTCATCAGTATCAAGGATTACTAATAAAAAGTTGCTCAATATTTATGTTGATCATCAATAAATTAAACGTTGATAAATATTCTTGGTTCATTAGTATGACATCGAATACAAATTGCAGAACGCTATCAATACAGTCAATATGCACGTTAAAGACTAAAAATAGCTTATAGAAAAATATCTGCAGTGACTGCCTGAAGAGTGGTCTTAGAGTTTTTCTCTGTTCGCTTCCAGTTTCTTGGTTTAAATATAAATTGTTTCAGGAGGTAGTTGTTAATATGCTGGTAACACTTTTAATCGGTTTTATTCGTTATCCTGTCTGATAATATATTCTACAGGACTTTTTAAGTAAACACGTTTGTGGTATTTATCATCCAATAGCTTCTTTAATTAGGTATCTAGTTAGTAGCTACGAGGATAAGTTTTGAAAATGAAATTTATAAATTTACCACTACACCCCGCTGCATTATTTTTTTTTGAATATATGTATTACTAATTATAAAAACAGAATCTGAAAACTGACTATTTTAATTGTATCATGGAGTTTTTTTTTTGCTATACCTACCTGGAATATTTTTGATCATAGTCAATTTAATTGGTGGATATGTCAAATTAAACAAAACAAACACGATCAATACCTAAACAATCGGTATCATTCATTTGTTTATGTTTCAGTTACGATTTTGCTGGCCAATTTTTTACGATAACTTCGCAATGCCACAGTTTTATGTTGCTTACGTTTTTCTTGTTATTGTTCGAACAGAAAAATTATGTAAGCACCTCACTGTTTCAAATAGAATCAATTCTCTGCATGACTAAGTATCATTCTAGAAGTACAGACATTGCAAAATTTAACTGAGTCAGCAATGCTCAACGTTGTTTGCATAAAATTGATAGGAGGTAAACTGGGGCCGAAAAGAGAAAAAGTAATTGAAACATTAGCCATGGTAAAGGTCTCGATTACTGAGTATGCTCACCACCAATTTCTTTGATTAGGTATCTCGTGCAGTTCACTATGCTGAACAAAAATATGTATTGTACCTATAATATGTGTGTTGGACATTTGTTGACCTTTAAACTAGTGATCAGTAAAGCAAAACCAAGAACAATACTGTTATAGTCTTGGCATTGGTCTTAGTCTTGCTTATTCGGTTTTGGTCTTGGTTTTGTTCAAATACTTTTAGTGTTGGTCTTGGTTTTACTGAAATAGTCTCGGTCTTGGTCTTCATCTTGCTCCTGTTGGTGTTACTCCTTTAATCTGATGCTTACTTTTTATTTTTAATAATTCCTCTAAGCGCAAATTTTTCAATTTACCGACGCAATAAATGTCAGCAGTACTGAAATTTCCTGATATAAATATGATCTTGTCATGACTTAAAGAAAATAGTGTCGATAGTTGTGAAAGTTATGAAAACTTGTGAACTTTTTTCTCCAACGGCTAAGTTGACCTTTTAACGAAAAAAATAGGCAAGGTAATTGAAAGAAGTACAAACATCTAAAGGAAAACTGAAAATTTCAAATAGTAAAACTGTTTTCTTCCAAGAAAGGAATACTATTAAAGCTGCTTCAAATGGTTTAACTCATAAATCCACTGGAAGTAATAATTTTTCGTTTAATCTTTCGCATTTGGTTTTGGTCTTGCATATTCTGCCTTGGTTTTAGTCTTGGTCTTCTTCGTTCGGTCTTGGTTTTGTTCGTTCGGTCTTGGTTTTAGTCTTCGTCTTGTTCGTTCCGTATTGGTTTTAGTCTTGGTATTGGTCTTACTAGTATAAAGACAGTCTTGCTCTTGGTCTTACATTTTCAACACTCCACCACGTCTATATGACGATCTTTAATTTAAAATTTCGATTAAACAATAGCATCCTGAATATGTGTAGAAAGTAGTAGACGTTTTAGTATCTGCTCATCAAATTCCAGAATGTCGTAGTATCAGAGGAGATAGCCACATCGATTTCCATCACATCATTAGTTAGCATAATAGCACATTATTACTATGAATATCTTTGAGTTGCAATTGTATGAAATATCTTACTTTACAATCATACAATTTAAAAGATAATTTCATTTGTTGTTAAAGTTTTTGTGTATTTTGCAAAATATGTTAACATGACAAAAGTTGACGACCTGCATATAGACTTAACACTATAATAAAATGGTCATCAACTTCGGACGATGTGGAATACCCCATGCTCGTTCGAATTTCAATTATATCATTTCCATCCAACTTGACAATAGCCTGTGGCACTTCAGTCTTATCCATGCGAACATACTAATTGACTTTCCCCTCTTTTTTTTTCATTCCAATCACGTTTACGTAAACAGACGTGATTATTAAATTAAATAAGGAATTGAGATATTGATTGATAACAGATAAGTGCGACCTTTATATTGTGCATATCTCATTAGAAAGACTTCAAATTATTTGTTTATTTACTTTTCCCCGAACTTTCAGTTTCTATGGATTACGAATTCGAAAATTGAATTTTTGAAAAGAAATTATTGCTATAATGCATTATTGCTGTAGGTTATGGACTTTTTATATCATAAAGTACATCAAAATTTTAATAATATACATACATATCATAATAAAACGCATCAAGTGCGCACGTTCTGTATTAGGCTGCATTATTTCTACGTATGTTTTGACCCAATAACTGCCATATTAAAATTTCGAACTTAAATTCCACTCTACTCTTCACATAGAAAGTATGCAGCAGTCTGGCCATGAGCCAAGAAAATTAATAAATGGTTTCTTTCTGGGTCTTTTATTGCTTGAAACTACTATAAAAAATCGCTTGAGCAAATCATGTTAAGTATATTATACAAAATGTATAATTTACGCAATGGGCTTACCATAAAAAGATTTGCTTGACAAAATACCAATTTGTTGTTTTATATTTAGAACCCTTTGAAGTGTTTAGATTGTATTTTAATTCTCAGCTGGGTTTTAGAAGGTTAATGCTGAAGGTTTACCAGACACTAAACTTTCTGAATGTTATAACTATATGTGATATAATAGGCTCAGAGTCCCTACAGAAGTATATGGAACTGCTAGGGGTTAATTAGAACTATTACAACATACCTCGGGGAATTTTAGTCAGACAGATATTTATAAATGTGTAGGGTCTCTAACACTGTATGTTTAGTACAGAGGTTCACGATTTTATTGAATGCAGGCTGAATGGCATATAATCTGCTCAAAGTTCTCGAGAAATACATGAAAATATACATACTTTTTTCACCCCGAGATTCCGCGGTGCTGGTTATATTTCTACCTAAAACGGAATACTTGGCGACTACTACGACAGACCTAAAAAACTGTGTCGCGAGTTTCTACAGTAATTGTGGCTAGAACTACCCCCGCTACAGAATTTCCATAAGACATTGTTTTTTAGACTTGTAACTCGTTGTATATCCTATTTTATATCAAAAAATATCCACTACCCTGGAGTTCTGGGTGGGGAAACAGTTTCACATGCGTCAAATATTCACTGGGAGATAATTCTGGAGTAAACTGCAGTAAAAACTTTCTATTCCTACAAGTCGATGATTTTTTAGGCTTGTAGCTCTTCAAATATCCCTCTTTTGGTCGAAAAATGGTCAATAACCGAGAAAAACAGTTCCAGTGGTGTAAGATGTTCAATCAGGGGTAGTTATAATCAGAACTGCTGTAAAAATTCACCATTTGTATGAATTTGCGTTTTGTAGACATATGAAAATGTGCATCCCACCGAGAACTGTAGAACTATGCCTCAGAACTCGATAAGAAAATTTACGAATCAGGAGGGTGCAATTCTGAGTCAGCTTTTTAATCGGTATTCGAGGTTTAAGTTTTTAATTCAATTTCGTTAATCTACTGGATTAAATTTTTTTGTAACTTAGGTCTGCAATCTTCAGAGACGAATCAAAAGCTTATTAGGTAGACGTTTTTATATTTTTCGTAATGAAAATGCCAGAAAAAATTATATCCGGTACCACTGTTCGGTACATTACGAAATGTCATTGTATTACAACAAGAATATGAACAGTATTCAGTTAGTTTTTTAAACAATAGGTAGTCGATGTTTAAGTTTTTAATTCAATTTCCTTAAACCACTGGATTAACGTTAACTTCTTTAATTTAGAGCTACAATCTTCAGAGACGAATCAAAAGCTTATTAGGTAGACGTTTTTATATTTTTCGTAATGAAAATGCCAGAAAAAATTATATCCGGTACCACTGTTCGGTACATTACGAAATGTCATTGTATTACAACAAGAATATGAACAGTATTCAGTTAGTTTTTTAAACAATAGGTAGTCGATGTTTAAGTTTTAATTCAATTTCCTTTAGCCACTGGATTAAAGTTAACTTCTTTAATTTAGGTCTGCAATCTTCAGAGACGAATCAAAAGCTTATTATGTAGAAGTTTTTATATTTTTCATAAAGAAAAACGTTTAATAACTGGATGAGTTTGGACTAAAATAAATTAGAATCGTGCAATGCCAGAAAAAATGATATTCAAAACCACTGTTCGGTCTATTACGAAATTTCATTGTATTTCAACAAAAATATGAACAGCATTCAGTTAGTTTTTTAAAAAATAACTAGTCAATGTTTAAGTTTTTAATTCAATTTCCTGCAGCATTAAAAAAAAAACAGTTCTATTTAGGTCTGTGATCTTCAGAGACAGATGAAGTCAAAAATTAATACATACTTCTGAAATAAATCAAAAGCTCATCGTAAGGATTCTTTTTTACCACTTCGCTGTCTAGCAAAAGCTTATAAAAAATATTAATAATGATCCTCGAAATAATGTTACACAATATTTATTATTTACGAGTGTTTTGGAAGCTTTTGTCTCAATTATGGTTGTACCTATGTGCTTAACTGAAACAGTATCATTTGTAAAGCTTTTGCATTAGATGTCATGTTTATTCTCATTTCATTTCGTTTCATACGTCTTGTTTTTCATTCCTCTTCATAGTTATCTACGCAATCCCCTATTCGAATTTAGTTTTCCAGGGTCTTTAACCTTATAGTCCTTTGTGCGTGCGTCGGTGGATAGTCTGGAAGAAAACATTGGTCCCTTCGTTGAATAATGGAAATTGTTTACCGTTATCTTCCAAGGATAATGTGTATGCAGCTAAAAATAGATATTTCTAAAGGTCAACAGAAACAAATTAACTTAATGTTAATTTAAATTCTTAAAATACACTTACGATTGATTAAGTTTGAAGACGCTTTTAAACGAGGTTGATAAAACTCGTAATTTTTTTAAATAAATCAAAAATCGATGACTTTTCAATAATTCAGTCTTGGTCATAGTCAAAAATCGATGATTTTAAAAAAAAAATCAAGTTTTTTTTTTTTTTTTTTNAGTTTTGAAGTTTTTATTAATATAAATACGTGTCAATAATAATTGACAACTACATAAAACTAATTTTTCTATCCATCGGAATCAGTATTCTTTTTTTGGATAAAAGGTACCCTATGTCTTTTTCTGCACCCCTAAAAATGTATGGTGATGATAGTAGTAGTTAAGGCGTGAAATAGTACCAAATAAACAAACAAACTCATTTCTATTTCCTATTTTTTAACAATTTTAACGATTTATAGTGTACTGACTCATACATTCGGATATAAGAAATAAATAAAAGTTCAACAATGTTCAGGTTTTCTTTAGGTACCTGCAGTTCACTTTTTTGTATTAAATTATGTGTTTGTAAAAAGCAGTCAAATCCTTTTTTAATTATTATAACAAACAGTAAATATTAACATAAAAATGTTTCTAAGTTTTACTTCTTTTATGAATAAATACATTTTCAAGTGTCTAACTAACTTCATTTTCTTGAATTAATCATGATTTTATTACGATTTAAATTAGTGATAAAATTTAAAATTAATAATGATAAGAAGTAAGATTCTAACATGAATTATAATAATTTTGGACTTTTGAAGTATTATTTTTGGGTTGTAATCGAAACGCTTCTTGTAATAATGAAATTGTTTATGTTTCACGAACACAAATTAACATGAAACTTATTTATAGTTTATTGAATATACACTAACATTAATGGCTGCTTTTAATTCCAATGAGTTTATAGGGTTCGTATGTTTGACGTAGTTATATGCTCAATAATTCAAAAATATTTAGCTAAATGAAGCAAGTACATTAAATAATATTCTTTCTAATAAAATTTGGAAATGTTCCAATTTTTGTTGTTTTCCTTCCTGATGCCTATTTATTAAATTAAAAAATGTTAGTCATACTTTTGTTATTTACTCTGGTTACAGTTTTAAAATCAGTTATTTAAAATCTACGTAGGCGTGTGCAGGTCTTTTGGACACCAAGTATAATTGGTTTTTGTTAAAGGTGTAATTTTGACATTATTTCATTACCAAGCAACAAAAAGCCGAAATTAACCGGCTAAAGCTAGAAATACTTGCACGTTGCACATGGTTATTTCCTTTTCTATTTTTTTATTCGTAACAGGCTTTTATTCTACCGTTAAAAACAATATTTTTGATAATTATATGTAGGTTCACGATTTTGAATATAATCAACATATATACAAAAAGGATTACCGCCAATGGTTCCTTTCCAATGAGTATTTAATCAGAAAAAAGGTTTAAGAACAGCTTACGAGGCCCTGTAAAAGCTTTTTGGTGTTTTGTAAAATTTCAGTTGGGTAAGTAACAGACGTTTTGATAAAGAAGATGTGTACTGTTTTATTATAAGCTTAAACCAATAAAGGAGTTCGTCCTGACTGACTAAATAAGTGACTTTTTGACAACATACTTTAACCATTACAGTAGGAGCTCTCACTAGATAGATTTTGTGAAGATCGCATTGTAAATGTTAGGAAAACGAAAATTTAAAAATTTGAATTTAAGTCGGGTGAGATGACATTAGAAAGATAACGAAACTCTTTGAAGCTCTTGAGTTAGAAACTGCTTGGGGCTGATTAGGATTATTACAACATAGGATATAGGTATACCCACCTACTACGTATGCCTCGACAGACAATTATTTATAAATATGCATGTTCTCTAACACTACGCTTAGTACAGAGGTTTACCATTTCATTCAATGCAGGCTGAATAGAATAGAATCTGCTCAAAGTCCTCGAGAACTACGTGCAGTAATAGTATAATCAACATAACTGTAGTGTCCGAAATTGCATTTCCTCTTGTACTGGACAATATTACTATCAGTTCGGCGTTGATATATAAGTGATGATAATGTAATTGTTATTTGATAAAGATAGTGTATAGATTTGTTTGTTCATTTTTAACCATTCAAGGATATCTAAATCTCAGATTAATACGATATTATCTTTAACCGATACCGATACTGTTCCTCGCGAGATTTTTGGAGATAAACATTCGATAATTTTAAAAATTTAGAAGATCCAATTTCGCTAGTGATTTAATCCTTCGGGTACGGAATCCTGAGTATGATAAAATTAAGAAATCTTGAAATAAATTAAATTTTTGTTCACATTATTTCTATTCTGCCTGCTTCATTCAATACTTATAATTATTGTTAGTTGATTAATTTTATATAGTGCACGTATAGAATGACAAACGTCAATCTGATGCTTGCAAGAACCTTGTAAAGTAGGTTCGTTTTAACGGACGTGCTCAATGGGTACGGAAGTAGTTTCTATAATTGTAAACCGCAACCAGTGTTTTATACATACGTACTAATTGTGCATTACGTTACATGTAAACTGCTATCTATATTTATTTATTTACAAAAAAATAACGGAAGACCTAGTTCCGAATTGAATTAGTATGTCGCGTATTTTAAACGTGTAATAAAAAGCTATGGAATGTGCTGTGGATTATCAGATTTTTCTACAAGTACCTAGATAACGCTTAAAAATTAGTTTATATATATCGTATATCACAATTTTTTGAGTATATTAACGATAAGAAGAAATACTTGTAATAAAGGAAATATTTAGTGTATATAAATCGATAATAATATACAGTGCATTTCGGATATAACGGCGACGAAGGGGCCACTGTAATTTCGTCGTTATATGCGAAAGTCGTTAAAGGCAAAGGTAAAGTAATACAGACATGTATGAATAGTTTTTACCATTTTTCAATTTTAAATTGATTTTCGCCTTTTTTTTTAACAGTAAATGTGCATGTGGGAGTTATTTTATTCTATTCAAAAGGTTACTAAAGTCAGTTACTATTCAGAATAAGCCTTTGTAACTGAACCATTTTAACTTACACGCTTACTTATCTACCTGGCTAATATAAACAAACGGTAAAGGTCGCCACTCTTGCTGATGGATGTAAATAAAACATAAGAAAGTTCTTTGTGGGATTTCTAGGGATTTGTTACAAATGATTTATTAAAAACAGTCGCTACACCCGAACTCGGCGTTATATCCGAAGTCGCTATAGCCACATGAATTTTGTAATAAAGTATGTCTTAAATTCAAGGTACTTAGATTTAATGTCGCTATAGCAAAATGGTCGTTATAGCCAAGATCGTAACAAATGAAATTCACTGTATTTCTTATTTTTATGTTATTCAGGCCATTATTCAAACGTTATTCCCACTTTTGAATGTTTTAAATATTGTGGACAAATCGTGAAAAAACATGTAAAAGAAACACATGTCACTTGTGTATGTCGAAAACAGTAAGATGAAAGAAAAATAAAAATTTCAGTAAAATGTCAAGAAAGAGGTGTTAGAACAGATTTTCGATACATTTTTCGTCAAACCAAGTTGTACAGTTTGTTTTACAATGTTACAAAAACATAATACTATTGCTAGTCTTAACATTAGTTGCTTTGGGGAAATCCATAGAGTTATTAGTGGAATTTCTGATTTCTGCAAATAATACCTGCCTATCATTTTTTATTTGGTGTAGCAGCTGTGGTATACTTTAATCTTAAAAAAATCTTTAAGCATAAATGAGTACAGTTAAAAGCTTTTTATGTAATACAAATTGAATTCGTCCCTTGTGTTTGGTGCATGGCATTAACACTAACCGCAACCTAATATAATCCCTTGGGATTTTGCACTCACCCCTTGCCGATAGTACTTTACAAATGGAAATCCAGTAATCAGGGGCACCTGCCTGCCAGAACGAATGCCAAATATGTTATAAACAAATATTGACATTTAATAGACGCCTGGCATGTCTAAATTTGCAATTTTTAATTAAAAGTTTGGATTAAGCGTCAACATCGAAGATACAGGTGTAAAGCCCAATTCATTAATTTAACTATATTTTTTTCTATTCGAAAATATCGACAACTGCACCGATTGTCATTACCTCATTAGCATATTATCACGTAATTATGTATGACTACGGTATGAGTAAAGTTGTTTCCTTTTGTTCCAGATAATCAGCGACGAATTCGAGCAAATGATAGAATTTACAATTCGCAGTTCAAATATGCGGTAAGTCTTTAACTCCTGTTTTGATAAACTACGATATTTTATTTATTTCTGCTGCTGTTTTATAGTCTGCAATATAATTTTCATGATGCGTTTTTAAAACTGTCTTGCGTTGCGGTCGGAAAAACCGACGACACGTGGCTTCTTTTTATTAAGCATTTCACTTATAACTAGCGCTGGAGGCCATTAGACAAACATCACTTACATTGATTGAACGTTGTGTATATGTTTTGTTCTGGTGTTGCTTTGCTTGAAGGAAATGAAACTAACTTTTTTTATTATAACGGCGATTAACAAAAAAGGGATAACCTTGAATGGTGTGCTTTATAACGAATCGGTTTTGATTAAATAGTTGCTACTAAATTGTATGTGTTTGGAAAAGGGTTTTGTTTTGAATTATATCAGCATTTGAGAATGCCCCTTTTTACATTACGGTACATGTTTTACTTTTTACTGTTACAATAAAATTAGCAACAATATTTGTAAAATATAACTCCTTGTAATACATATTTTAAGACTTTTCAAAAATATTTTTTGAAAATACAGTGTAAACTCTATATAACGACACTTAAGGGACTGAACATTTTTCGGCGTTATAAAGAGTGGTCGTTAAATGGAGTGAAATAAAAGATATTATTTTACTATTCTATAATAATATGCATTTACCAATATAGTACACATTTTGCACACAAACATTATTATTCCTACATTGCGTATAGCCTGTTATCTTCGTCTGATGGTTTTTGCTGATCCAATATTTTAATTGTATTTTGTTACGCATCTTACTCATATCTTGAGATACTGCTGGATCAACTTGATTATATAAAAAGTATTTTTTTAATAGTTTCGCTGCATCAAGTGCTTGTTTGATGCTTGGTGGAGGGACAGGATCGTCTTCTTCAACAACGTACACAGCTGCAGTTCTTATCTATTTCGGCAACATAGAAAGTACTGCTCAATGATTTATAATGCCGCATTGTTGTCGTTAAATAGAGTGAGCGTGACGCTATATAAAGTGTAATATTGTATAGAAAACAATGTAAACCAACCAAAGTCAAGCAATTTCGACGTTTTAAGGAGTTTGTGGTTAAATCGAGTGACGTTATAAAGAGTTTACACTGTATATTTGTTATCATAAACAACGGAGAATATTTTGTATCGCTTCAAAGCTATTAATTGTTTCTTTCATGCAAACCATTATCAAGTTATTGGAAATTTTCGTAAAATAGTTACTCTGTCATAGTACATTAAAAGGGCTCCAAAAATTTGAAACGAATAACAACACAAACTTCTACATTAATTTTTATTATAGGTACTTACCTACCCTTAATAATATTGTTTCACTCCACCAGGGCATGCATCCTCAATACTGTCTCTAGGGACACCCAGGGTGAAACAATTGTTAAGAGTACAATAACATTTCAAGTGAAAGCTTGTGTTATTCGGTTAAATATTCATTGTGAACTTTAGTCTTCATAAAGAAATGACCGAAAAAAAATCAATTATTTGCAACAAATATTTTTTAAATGATTGCAGAATTCGCACGGTTTGATTCATGTATTTTCGTTTTTGTTATTGCTATTTGCTTGGACAATAAAATTAATTATCTTTGGCAAAAACAACGATAAAATTTTAAAGGAAATTATGACAAAATGTTTTGGTATTGAGGTGTTTTTAGTAAAGTTGTGTCAGTTTATATTAGTTTGCGATATATTTTAAAGCATGATAATATTTCCTGCAGTAAATTTTATTATCGTTTTAGATAGGGTACTTGTAAAAAAATATAGTTAGGTCCCAAAAAATGAAGACCGTCTACGGTCGAATTTCTGCAACTTGAACTTCTACAAATCAATATATTTTCTGACTCGAATATTGCAGAAGTTACTCGGTGTAATTCATGTATTTTCGTTTTTGTTATTGCTGTTTGCTTGGACGATAAAATTAGTTAACTTTGGCAGAAACAACAATAAAATTTTAAAGAAAATTACGACAAAATGTTATTGGTACTGAAAGTTTTTAAATATCCAGTAATGGAGGAAGTATAGTAAACTAATAAGGTTTATAAATATATATTCTTTATCGATTTCCATAAAAACAATTTAAGAATCCATCAATCTGGCGTGCATTTGTAAACAATACCTACCGCGGTTTATTACGACAAGCATTATTAAGTCACATAACAATTGTGTTTGTAATTTCGGATTAACCCGTTTCTCACAAAAACCAGTGAAAATGATTGCAATAAAAGTTATTTTGGTGAACGTCTGAAATAAACCAACGTGGTGTGTGCTATTCAATAAAGTTTGATACGGAATAGGTGGGCACGAGCATGACAATAGAAGGTTAAATTAGTTTATACAACCAATGTCAATGTTAATTTTATTGGGACAAAAAGAAACAAGTTCGACAAATTCATTGGCGAGCTATAAAATTGTTTTTTTGCTAGGAATATATTAACTGACTACGTTTTTCGTTTATACAATGGAAAACTATTATTAAATGACTCACATGGCGGTTAATGCATAGGGTCATAAACTATGGACTTACTTGTAGCTTTAACTCGGTTATAACGGACGCTTGGTTTCAAAATAAAAAAATTACATTCCATTTGAACATTACATATTTATAACGAACAATTAGCTGGTTCGATCGGTTATAACGAAGTAATATTTATAAGACGAATGCTGCTCCAAAATTCTTGCATTGTTTTAATGCCAAATCACTTGAAACACCTCGACATTTATACGTTTATATAAAATAATTGGGTAAAGGTCTAGATGATGGGCCCTACCCCCGACGGGGGTGGGTATGGGGGGGATCGAAATAGGAGGTCTCCCCCACCACTGTACCATAAAAAATTCGTGGCGGTCTCACCCCAATAAAAAGTTATGGGGGTTCAGAGTTAATAAATATGCCAATTTTTATACATTTCTAAGCATGTAAATATTTATGTAGTCATTCCTAAACAATATTCAAAGGTAAAACTAATGAAAAATACATAACAATATTGAGAAAGTTATATAAAACATTATTTAAATATCTTTATCAATAGGGTAGGTTAGGTTAGGTTAGGTTATCGGGTTTTGTTCAAGTGACCACCCTCTTTCGATCCCCCACCTCCACCCGCTTGAAAATATAATCGTTTTATTGAATTTTATTTGAATTATAGTGTATGAAAATTGTCAAAATAACCAACTTTCAACCCCCATAACTTTTTATGGAGGTGAGACCGCCGCAAATTCTTTATGGGGTTTAACTCAGATGACCCCCCTAGTTCGATCCCCCTACCCTCTTTCAATCCCCCCTACCCCCACCCCCATCTAACCCCCATAACTTTTAATGGGGGTGAGACCGCCACAAACTTTTTATGGCACAGTGGTGGGGAAGACCTCCTCTTTCGATCCCACCAACCCCCACCCACTTGGGGGATGGGAGCCATCATCTAGACATTTACCAATAATTGATATTTTATAAGAGTTGGTGACAATTTTAATTACTAATAAAAATAGCCAATAACGAACAAAATTCTTAGCATTCAATAAATAATTTGTTGGTTTTGTGTTTTAAAAGTTTTTATTTGACACAATATCGAGAAGTCGTACTATACTTATTGCCTATTTGCCTATTACTTTATGTTAGGTTTGATTGTATTTATAGACATTAATTAACTTACTTTCTAAACAAGTTTTTTCTTTATTCTTTTTAAGTTATTTACAAAGAATAATTTGTTACAACGTAATTGCTATAATAATTGCAACTCCGGTATACATGTACAATGCATTGTTTATGATTATTATTTACAGACATTATTATAGTTATATGGTTTCTGTTGCACACAATTTCATTTTGATAACTTACAATACGTAGGTTAAATATTTAAGGATTTCAATATTGAATTCCTTTCATTTTTTATTTTCTTCTTCTGCAGAAAGGGTTTTAACAGACAAGGAAGTTATTTATTTGAAGTTATTCTGTTTAAAATACAAAAACGAGTATTAGTATTTTTATTTAACGTTAGGGAATCGAATCATATTTTGCATTGTGAACCTATGCAATAATAGGCATTTTTCCATAAAATTATTGATTTTATTTCAAAGGTTTCTAATTAAAACTAGAAACAGCAAGTTGTAACTCCAAACTGGTAAGTACTTATTTGATTTATTCAGCAATTCCGGAAAGCTTACAATCAAATAACAGAAAAAAATAAAATTAAAACGAAAAGTAATTATGTTGGTATGAGGTAGGTTAAACTTAAAGCTTCTTATGATGATCGTATCCGAACTGTAAGTGTTAAATAAAATCTACGTAACCGAAATTGTAGTATGAATGTATTTTATACCAAAAAAAATAAAATTAGCGGTGATTTCTCTAAAGCTGGGTTCAGACTAAATGAGCGAGCAAGAACGAATATTCTCTCAAATTCGCTGCTGTTTTCAAGCACATAATTCCATCCACACCTATGGTTGGGACGTTCAAAATTGGCATAGTCCCCAATAAAACTGTCGCATTTACTTTCAACTTACAACTAGACTAGAGCGGTTGTTGATAGAAGGCCTGCTTGTACTCACGACAGACGTTATAGGTAAAATCATAACCTTAGAAAAGAGATGTCACATTAGAATTGCAGCGGACACTAATAAAGATAAAAGAATAACATTACACCAATTAGTGTGTAACAGAAAGAGATGCAGGCAAGCAGAATTTGAGCATTTTGCCAGCGTCGGACTTTAAGGATGTTTGGGAGGTATGTCAAAATTCTACGAAACAAATAAAAATTTGGAAGAACGTTCCTCATTCAATTCTAAAACTCCTGTAACAATTACAAATCGATTCACTAAACCGTTAAAAAGTTATTGAAATTTTAAAAAATTGTAATTTTACACGTCATTTTATGGAGATTCGTTAACCGAACAGATTAAATTTATTTTTATTAACAGAAAAAAAGCTACCAGAAATTTCAAACTTTTATAATAAGTAACTTGAACTCTGGAGAATCACTTTAGCGTAAGGTTATTCAAATTCACTAAATGGTTATCGAGGAAAAAATGAAAAATTAGCTGAAAATCTCGTTTTTACTTGATAATATAATGATAATATTTATAATTGTCTGAAATAAATGCAATTTTAAAGTTTTAATTATTATTTAAACATATTAAAAAGTTTTACGCTCATTATTAATAGAGATTGAAACTAAATATTTTTTTGTTTCGAAGTTGAAATCAAGGCATATTCACTGCCAAAAGTCAGTTAAAAGTTTTCCATATTATTCGTTTTTTCTTATTTTATTCAGTTTTTGGTCAAATTCCAAATTTTCTCTCAAACCGTATACTCTTTTTTTAGTATAGATAGTATTTATTTACCTCATGATATGGTGCAAAACCTAATTAATCACGAATTTCTAATTTTATGTACTCTTGTCTCCGATTGTACCTCCCAAACATCCTTAATGAAAGTTCAACATTTTCAGGAATTTACGAAAGCAAAGACGTTTGTTTAAAGATATAATTCCAACCAGGCAGTCATAAAGCCGACCCTCATATTTTGAGTACCTAAGTAATCTCTAACCCTGCCCAGTTTACTATTATTCGGTTATCTCTTTTCACTTTGTCTGTATTACTCATGAAGCATTTCCTAATTACAGAAACAAGAAAGAAGATACGTCCATTCTTACAGATAATTTATTGCGAACTTTGTCAATTTTGATTGTCTCAACTATAGCGATTAATTTTGTACGTGTTATATTTTATAAAAGGATACAGGATCAGAGGATTCGGGAAAATTTAATAATTTTCACCGAATGTCACGAGCAGAATTTGAGACCCTATTAGGGTTTAATTTACTTGAAAATAATGAAGAGTGGCGCCAATTGGCAAAAAGCTATTTCATCTCTTGAAACTGACAGCTGATAGGACATATAGTACGTATACACGTGCCGCTACTGAATGAGATTAAGTATCTCATTCGTATTCAGAGCAAAGTAAATATTAAACGGTTGTAATTTATGTGTGGATTTAATGAATTTTTTTGAATGCAAAATAAGACGATGAAGTAATTCAATTACATGGTCGTCTTCTTTTTACTTCCAGAACAACTATATTAAAACTTCGAAGTACAGCGTTCTGACGTTCCTGCCACTGAACTTATTCGAGCAATTTCAACGTTTAGCCAACTTCTATTTCTTGTGCCTTCTCGTGCTGCAGCTGATTCCTGCCATTAGTAGTCTTACGCCAGTCACAACAGCCCTTCCTCTCATCGGTGTGCTGGGTCTGACTGCTATCAAGGACGCATACGATGATTTCGTTAGTACTTTATAGGTTTTTTGCCTCGACGAACAACACAATCGATAACATCCTATACGGGGTGTCTCTTCCAACAAAAGAACACTTTCTTTCAAATTCTAATTGAAAACTGCCTTTTCTTCTTGTCCCATAACACACCATTACCTCTCTAATTTGTATCAATCCAAAAATATTTAAAAATTCGATCTAGAAAACTATTAAAACAAAAATACATCAGTTATTACATTTGCTGCGGGAAATTTTTGTATATACATTTTTTTTGGGTTATAGCAACGCCATAGGTCCGACTCCCAAGTTAACAATAGAAAATCCCTTGCATTTCGAGATGGTAAATTAGCACAAGAAAGATGGTCATCGGTGCAAGTGGGCGATGTAATTCGCATGGATAATGACCAGTTCATTGCGGCTGATATTTTACTCTTGTCGTCCAGCGAACCTAACGGACTTTGTTACATCGAAACTGCCGAATTGGATGGGTAAAAGTTCCCTTTTGTCCAGCTTAAACGGGTCTAATTTATTTGTTATTCTCTTTATAGAGAGACCAACTTAAAGTGTCGACAGTGTTTGCAAGAAACTGCGGAAATGGGCAACGACGACAAACTGCTGAGCGAGTTCGATGGCGAGATTATTTGTGAAACTCCTAACAATCTCTTGAACAAGTTCGAGGGAACGCTGATATGGAAGAACAACAAGTACTCGCTGGACAACGACAAGATACTGTTAAGGGGTTGTGTACTGAGAAACACTGAATGGTGCTATGGCGTCGTAATCTTTGCAGGCAAAGATACGAAATTAATGCAAAATAGTGGCAAGACGAAGTTTAAACGGACTAGTATAGATAGACTTCTTAATTTTTTAATTATAGGGGTAAATTAACTACAAGACTGGTGTCAGCTGGTATTTTGTGTATATACGTGTCTGTTCTTTCCATTTTTCAGATAGTATTTTTTCTATTGTCCATGTGCCTTTTCTGCATGGTGGCATGTGGTATATGGGAATCGTTGGTGGGACGTTATTTCCAGACATTCCTTCCGTGGGACACGCTGGTGCCTTTGGAGCCACTAAGTGGTGCTACCATCATTTCCCTGCTCGTGTTCTTTTCATATGCCATCGTGCTTAATACTGTAGTGCCAATTTCGCTTTACGTCTCCGTAGAAGTTATACGTTTTGTACAAAGTTTTCTTATTAATTGGGACGAGAAGATGTACTACGAAATAACCAGCACACCGGCCAAAGCCAGGACAACGTCACTTAACGAAGAACTCGGTTAGTCACTTTTGCTTCGTCTTTAATTTTATATCGAGGGTTATTTAGGTTTGGTGGCTTATCACACACTTTAATAAAAAAAAAACGGACAGACAGACACACAAGTGATCCTAGAAGGGTTCCGTTTTTCATTCGGACATACGGAACCCTTAACAAAAAACATGTTCTCCCATACATTCAAACTGCAAATGCAAATTTGTTGAAGGATTTATGTTCAGACCATAGACTTCTTATTAATTTTCCTGTAATCATGGATGGTCAATTTTCATCTATTTTATTAACTGTAAGACTGTTTATTTTAAAATTATAAAAAAAATATATTTGAGACCCTTACAACAAGTATTTTCATTTGGTATGTCACACGCTACAGTTTGCAAAACTTGTTCCTTTAAATCCCTGTTGGCCCCCCGAAAATGACCCCCATATTTATTTACGTTATGCTTCCGTGTTTGGGCCACAGAAATTCATATGTCGACTTTCAAACTTTCCAATAGGTTGTGTCACTTATTTATTTAACTAAATAATTACAATATTTTAGGTCAGGTGGAATACATATTTTCGGACAAAACTGGCACGTTAACCCAAAATATAATGACATTTAATAAGTGTTCGATCGGGGGTAAGATCCACGGTGACGTGATCGACGAGAATACAGGCGAAGTGATTGAAATTGGTGATAATACAGAACCGATCGATTTTTCGTTCAATTCTGATTACGAGCCCGAATTCAAGTTCTACGACAAAACGTTGTTGGACGCGGTTCAAGCTTACGAACCGACATACCACGACTTTTTCCGGTTGCTAGCCCTTTGCCATACCGTCATGCCGGATGAACGTAATGGTCGTCTGGAATATCAGGCGCAGTCTCCTGACGAGGCCGCGCTTGTGTCCGCGGCAAGGAATTTCGGGTTCGTGTTCAAAGAACGTTCGCCGAACAGCATCACGATTAAAGTGATGGGCAAGTTGGAAGTGTACGAGTTACTTTGCATCTTGGACTTTAATAACGTACGGAAACGTATGTCCGTTATATTGAGGCGAAACGGACAACTCCGGCTGTACTGCAAGGGAGCTGACAATGTGATATACGAAAGGCTGAAGAAGGGCGACACGGAATTCAAACAGAAAACTCTTGAGCACTTGAATGTAAGTAAAAATTGGTAAGATTAAACTTTTTCTTTCTTGACTTGTACACCATTGCTCTATCCAGTTAAATTTAAAGTGCCTTTTGATTGGATCACCACAATTAATATCATTTGTGTATATAACACCTGTTTTGTTGTTAATCATTAAAGAAATTTGCCGGCGAAGGCTTGCGTACCCTATGCTGCGCGTACAGGGATCTGGGTGATAAATTCTTTAACGACTGGAAGCAGAGACATCAAGAGGCGGCTGTATCGTTAGATAATCGTGAAGAGAAGTTGGATGCCATTTATGAAGAAATTGAAACCGATTTAACTCTCGTAGGAGTGACGGCCATAGAAGACAAACTTCAAGACAAAGTACCTCAAACCATATCTAACTTAAGTTTAGCAGGCATCAAGATATGGGTCCTTACAGGAGACAAACAAGGTCAGTTGATGTAGTAGTATATCATTACAATATTTTTCCATCTCATGTTGTGTTTCATCTTCCCTCATCTTATATTCACATTTGCCCTGTCTTTGTTTTTACAGAAACAGCAATCAATATTGGATATTCATGTCAGCTGCTTACGGACGATATGGTTGAGGTTTTCATTGTCGACGGTTCAACGTACGACGAAGTCCATCAGCAGTTACTTAAATTTCGTGATAGTATCAAAATAATTAAGACGTACCATCCACAGCCCCCATCTCACGATAAAGACATTAGCAATTCAAACGGGGTTGGAATTTCTACTCCACCCCAGCCATCTCCTGTCCAAGTGTCACCACCCGCAGTCAGCGTGGTCACATTCAGGTGGGACGTCGTCAATGACTATACAGAAAGTCAGAGAGCAAGGTAGACACAAATAACTGATGTCTTAAAACTGCCTAGACCTCGTAGCAGCTACCCATGTACGGGTTGAGGGGGTTTGAACACCTTACATAAACATTACAAAATAACACTACTACTTTGATTGATATTAATAAAAAATAAAACGATGGGAGTCTTACAGTGGTCGGCAATGATGTATAACATTTAACCTTGGTAACAAAAAATATATAGTAAAAATTTCATAATGTAAGCTGAAGATCAAGGTTACCAGATCGAACGCTTAACAGCTGTGCACACAGTACATAATTTAATATAAAATCTTATTCGATTTAGTTATAATGAATTAATAGGACAGTCATCGATGTTTTTTTATTGCAAAACAAGATTAAGATGTATTTATACATATTATTTATTTAATAACTTGAATGTAGTAGTATTATTTTGATTTTTTTTTACGAATTCTCTCACTTTTAATAGAATAGGGGATCTATTTGTTGGGAGTATAGTGGAACACACTTTTCCTTCTCAGACTTTATATTAACTTTCTTTTTCTATAAATGCACAACTTTTGTAATTAATACAAGTGTTTTTCAAGTGAACAATTTATTCAGAATTTTGAAAATGAAGCCTATGAAAACTTTTGGCAGAACGCAGATGTTCAAGTATTTGCTATTAATGTGACATTTTGTCCAATACCTTGTAAACAGGACTAATTTTTGATTATATATCCATAATAACTTCCTGCATTTTACTTAATATTAACATTATATGTATATCTCTTTTCACTCGATCTGGAGGTAGTTCAATCGTTTCTGTTGGGACCCAAAGGAATATCTTCAAGTAATACACATAACATGTCTGTGGATGACATATTTGTTTGGTAGCTATTTGTGTGTATTTTCTCTCTGTCTTTCTTAATGCAGAATAGGTATATTGCACTGCTAGTTGTACTAAATAACAAATATTGTGTTTAAAAATTAGCAATACAGTAGACACTATACATATAGTGTGAACATCAGATAATGGAAACCGTGTATAATGTGAACTACGTATTAGTTATTCTGTATATCGTGAACAAACTAAACCTTCGCTTATAGACCTTAAAAACAATATTTTGGGTTGCAATTTGTTTCTGTCTTTTGATAACAACTACTGTAAATTGTCTACTGTATTTTATTTTAAAGTAACAACTAACACTTAAAGTAAAAGTTCTTATTTTTTCCATATAAATTAATATTCATGCACTGTCTTTACATATTACTTTTTTATAAATTTTTGAAGACAGTTATTCCACTGTCTTTAATGGATAAATTTACAGAAAGAAAGGGTGGCAACAAGTTCCTAAACAGCCCCTTTTTGATAAAAATAAACGTGATTGAGAAAAAAATTTTTAAAAGGGGCGAATTTTCAGAACATGTTGACATATTCCCTTCATTTTTGCAAGTTTATTTTTTTACAACGTAGAAAACATTTATTTATACAAAAAAATTTTTGTTAGTTCAATTTTTCTAGCAGATGCTGTTAGTGTATTTTAACAATATTTCTGAAATTTCCTAATTATTTATAGCACTCAGATAGAGCAGGGTAATAATGATCACGAAGAGAAAAGCAACGAAGAGTCATTGTCAGAGTTCGCTATAGTTGTTAATGGTCATTCTTTAGTTCATTGCTTGCATCCCCAACTGGAACGACTCTTTTTAGAAATAGCCACTCAATGCAAATCAGTTATTTGCTGTCGGGTGACCCCTTTACAAAAAGCCCTCGTTGTTGAATTAATAAAAAAGAACAAACACGCCGTCACTCTTGCCATAGGAGATGGCGCCAATGACGTTTCCATGATTAAAGGTGAGTTAGATCATTTAGTTGATTTATTTTGCTAAAATTGTGCAATTAATATTATTTTTATATCGAAAATCTCATTATTTATTTATTTTTTTGTTTAGCTGCTCACATTGGTGTGGGTATATCGGGTCAAGAAGGTATGCAAGCAGTTTTAGCTTCTGACTATTCCATCGCCCAGTTCAGGTTTCTAGAACGTCTTCTTTTGGTCCACGGCAGATGGTCTTACTACAGAATGTGCATTTTTTTGAGATACTTTTTTAACAAGAACTTTGCCTTTACAGTATGCCATTTTTGGTTCGCATTTTTTTGTGGATTTAGTGCGCAGGTGAGTCACTCTTACAAATAATATTAATAGGAGATTCACTGACCATTTGAGAATTTTATGTCACTTTCACATTCAAATGTATCATTCTACTTTTATTGTTTTCTTTTGCTATTGTTCTTTGCGATCTACCTTATCTAATATCATTTCTACAACTGAAAGTTTGTTTAAATTTCTTTTCAGACCATGTTCGATCCTATGTTTATTTCGATTTATAATCTGTTTTACACATCGCTACCAGTATTAGCGCTTGGGGTTCTCGATCAAGATGTGAGCGACAAGAATTCTGTTATGTATCCGCAACTTTATAAACCGGGTCATTACAATCTCTTTTTCAACAAGAAAGAGTTCTTCAGAAGCGCTTTACAGGGTTGCTACATTTCCTTAATACTATTCTTTATTCCTTTCGGTAAGTTTTCTCTATTAAGTTGTGTGGAGAAGGTTGCCAATTTTATTACCGTTTTTTTTTTGTCTTCCAGGCACCTATTACGATGCACTCAGTCCAAATGGCCAAGTACTTTCCGATTATATGTTACTTTGTAGCGTAATAGCAACTATATTGGTGTTAGTTAATACGGCACAGGTCAGTAACAGTTTATTTTCCATTAAAACAAAGTCTGTGTTTCATCATTTTAATTGTGCAACGTCAAATTATTGTGTACACACAAATCTATCATCTACTAACATTATTAGAACTGTACTAAAAGATTTATAATAATTTATATAAAATTTTAAAATCCATGAGGTCATGTTAAGACAGAACCCTAATTCAAATTTTTAATACATTCTTGATGATTAAGCAACTTTACTTTTACAGATCGCTTTGGATACTGCCTA
Source organism: Agrilus planipennis (assembly GCF_000699045.2). Classification (NCBI taxonomy): domain Eukaryota; kingdom Metazoa; phylum Arthropoda; class Insecta; order Coleoptera; family Buprestidae; genus Agrilus; species Agrilus planipennis. The sequence continues at coordinate 1,278,520 of NW_020438922.1, forward strand.
TTGGACCGTTTTCAATCACGTTACTACATGGGGTTCTTTAGCATTTTACTTCGGTGCCGATTACTTCTATAATTACGTATGGGGCGGTGCTTACGTGGGTTCGTTGACCCGTGCAATGTCTGAGGCAACATTTTGGTTTACGGCAGTCCTCACGGTAACTATGGCAATCGTACCCGTGCTCGCGTGGCGTTTCTACTTCATCGATGTGAAACCAACCTTATCCGACTGTATTCGACTTCATCGATGTGAAACCAACCTTATCCGACTGTATCCGGCTGAAGCAGAGGATGGCTCAGATGCGTTCTCGACAAAGTCAGGACGTGCTTAGAACGCCGTCCGCACGAAGGGCTCGTCGTTCTATCCGTTCAGGATACGCTTTCGCCCATCAAGAAGGATTTGGTCGTCTCATAACTTCTGGAAAAATCATGAAGAAATTACCTAATCCTGATTTCCATTTCCCCTTTGCGGGCATCGGAAAATTCAATATTCATTCGGATAAGAACAGTGTTTCTGGGTCTGGAAGCAAGTCCCAAGCAAATCAGCATCAGCATAACAATGGTAACAACCCTCCAGAGACTAGTGGTGGAACTGTCAGCGGGAGTTCGAGTGGAAGAGCCCCTATGCAAGACCTGGACACTATTAATCTATAAATTGTTAGAGTCCAGTTGTTTGAGAGTTTTCAAAAAAGTACGGACGTTTTTTTTTTGTTTAATATGTGTATATACTGAACGTAGTTTGTTTTTGAAATTAAATTATTTTTAGTGTAGGTGTAACGCAAAATTGTCTGATTTTTTGGCTTGTTTAGTAGGATGATTGTTCCAAAATTTATTCGCAGAGGTATTGACGTTCCTAATTTTTTTCCTTTTGTTTATTTAATTAAATTTAACAAAATAACAACTTTTCTACATGCCTTTTTGTTTATATACATATGAACATTTGGTCTCGTAATGATCTAATTT